>NC_048228.1:42579885-42719942 GCF_002007445.2 Ailuropoda melanoleuca | reverse complement strand
CATGCAAAAGAATGAAACTTGACCACTCTCTCACACCATACACAAAAATAAACTCCAAATAGATGAAAGACAGGAATCCATCAAAATTCTAGAGGAGAATATAATCAACAACCTCTATGACATCGGCCAGAGCAACCTTTTTCACGACACATCTCCAAAGGCAAGAGAAACAAAAGATAAAATGAACTTAGGGGACTTTATCAGGATCAAAAGCTTCTGCACAGCCAAGGAAACAGTCAAAAAAACTAAGAGACAGCCCATGGAATGGGAGAATATATTTGCAAAGGACACNTTGACCACTCTCTCACACCATACACAAAAATAAACTCCAAATGGATGAAAGACCTCAATGTGAGACAGGAATCCATCAAAATTCTAGAGGAGAACATAGGCAACAACTTCTATGACATCGGCCAGAGCAACCTTTTTCACGACACATCGCCAAAGGCAAGAGAAATAAAAGATAAAATGAACTTATGGGACTTTATCAGGATAAAGAGCTTCTGCACAGCCAAGGAAACAGTCAAAAAAACTAAGAGACAGCCCACGGAATGGGAGAATATATTTGCAAAGGACACCACAGATAAAGGACTGGTATCCAAGATCTACAAAGAACTTCTCAAACTCAATACACGAGAAACAATTAAACAAATTAAAAAATGGGCAAAAGATATGAACAGACACTTTTCCAATGAAGACATACAAATGGCTAACAGACACATGAAAAAATGTTCAAAATCTTTAGCCATCAGGGAAATTCAAATCAAAACCACGCTGAGATACCACCTTACGCCAGTTAGAATGGCAAAGATAGACAAGGCAAGAAACAACAATTGTTGGAGAGGATGTGGAGAAAGGGGATCCCTCCTACATTGTTGGTGGGAATGCAAGTTGGTACAGCCACTCTGGAAAACAGTGTGGAGGTCCCTTAAAAAGTTAAAAATTGAACTACCCTATGACCCAGCCATTGCACTACTGGGTGTTTACCCCAAAGATACAGACGTAGTAANTCAGCCACTCTGGAAAACAGTGGAGGTCCCTTAAAAAGTTAAAAATTGAGCTACCGTATGACCCAGCCATTTTACTACCGGGTGTTTACCCCAAAGATACAGACGTAGTGAAGAGAAGGGCCATATGCCCACAATGTTCATAGCAGCATTGTCCACAATAGCTAAATCGTGGAAGGAGCCGAGATGCCCCTCAACAGATGAACTGGATTAAGAAGCTGTGGTCCATATATACAATGGAATATTACTCAGCTATCAGAAAGAACGAATTCTCAACATTTGCTGCAACATGGACGGCACTGGAGGAGATAATGCTAAGTGAAATAAGTCAAGCAGGGAAAGACAATTATATGATTTCTCTCATCTATGGAACATAAGAACTAGGATGATCGGTAGGGGAAGAAAGGGATAAAGAAGGGGGGTAATTAGAAGGGGGAATGAAACATGAGAGACTATGGACTATGAGAAACAAACTGAGAGCCTCAGAGGGGAGGGGGGTGGGGGATTGGGATAGACTGGTGATGGGTAGTAAGGAGGGCACATATTGCATGGTGCACTGGGTGTTATAGGCAACTAATGAAGCATCGAGTTTTACATCAGAAACTGGAGATGTACTGTATGGTGACTAACATAATATAATAAAAAATCAGTAAAAAAGAAAAGAATGGCAAAAACTGACAAGGCAAGAAACAACAAATGTTGGAGAGGATCTGGAGAAAGGGAACCCTCTTACGCTGTTAGTGGGAATGCAAGTTGGTGCAGCCACTTTGGAAAACAGTGTGGAGGTTCCTCAAAAAGTTAAAAATAGAGCTACCCTATGACCCAGTAATTGCACTACTGGGTGTTTACCCCAAAGATACAGATGTAGTGAAGAGAAGAGCCATATGCACCCCAGTGTTTATAGCAGCATTGTTCACAATAGCTAAACTGTGGAAGGAGCCGAGATGCCCTTCAACAGATGACTGGATTAAGAAGCTGTGGTCCATATATACAATGGAATATCACTCAGCCATCAGAAAGAATGATTACCCAACATTTGCAGCAACATGGACGGGACTGGAGGAGATTATGCGAAGTGAAATAAGTCAAGCAGAGAAAGACAATTATCATATGGTTTCATTCATTTGTGGAATATAAGGAATAGCGGGGAGATTGGTGGGAGAAGGAAGGAAGTAATGAAGGGGGATAAACAGAAGGGGAAATGAACCACGAAAGACTATGGACTCTGGGAAACAAACTGAGGGTTTTAGAGGGGAGGGAGGTGGGGGGATGGTCTAGCCTGGTGATGGGTATTAAGGAGGGCACATATTGCATGGAACACTGAGTGTTATATGCAAACAATGAATCATGGAACACTACATCAAAAACTAATGATGTACTGTATGGTGACTAACATCATAATAATAAAAAAAAAGAATTTATGTTGTAGAAAGAAAACTAGCTATAGAGAATTAACGGGCATTTTCCCTATGAAGTCTCTCAGCCATTTAAGGTATGCATGTTTGACCTAGTACATTGTTTTTCATATTTAAACCGCCAAAGAGAATGATAGGATTTTTTTTTTCAGACCACATTTTAAAAAGATCACTTAAGATCATTTTACACATTTGCAAATACTGACTTTTTTTTTTTCTCTGCTCAATACTAAAAAAAAAATGGCATTGGTAGCTCAAAAAGTATAAGGGGCACCTGGGTGGCTCAGTCAGTTAAGCATCGATTCCTCTCTCTCTCTCTCTAAAACAAAAGATATGCTAAGTAAACTTGTTCAGATACATTTAAAAGAAAATTTCTATGTTTTAGCTTTAAAATATTTGCTTTCTTTTCTAGATGAGGAAAGTACTATTAAAGCTACCTTTGCTGAATCTCTTAGAACTCTAACACAAGAAAGATGTTAAGTCATCTTCTTCCTAGTGACTGTTTACTAAAATGCTTCTTCTAGCATCATTTGGTTCAAGAAATCCACGGTCAAAAAGAATCCTATAAACTCTTTTTCCAAGGTGAAGTTGTAAGTTTGGTTTATTTCAGGAGTAAGTAGGTAGGGAGTTAGACTTATGTTTTCATCCTGTCTCCATTTTTCTGAGTTTTTCTTATGGCCAATCACTGTCCGTTACTGTGGCCTGAGTAGCTCTTTCCCCATAGCTATGCAGTGGAGCTTACAACTATATTGTAGGTTTTTTTCTGATCTGTCTGTGTCTCTCATTTGATGTTACTTATTCTTAGGCAGTTTCAAAGCAGTCTAGAAGAAGCTGGTGATACTATTGGAAGATATCGCCTGAATACTTAGTGTTCACAGAGCTAAGATTTGAAAAAAATAGCAGTGCCATGAGTCGACTTCTATTATAGACTATGAGGGTATTATATTCAAGGTTGAGCACATATCTCATGGTTTGAGTACTGAATATGACTCAGAAAAATGCAAAAGAAAAGGTACTGAATTATTTCTTCACTCCAAATTTTTTTCTCACTCCAAAATTCTTATCAACTTTTTCAAGATATAATTTACATACACAATAAAACCCACTAATTTGAAGTTCATGTTAGGGGAGTTGAAAAATACATACACTTGTGTAACCACCACCAAAATCAACCTGGAGGATATTTTTATCACCACAAAGCATTCTCTCATGCACCTTTTTAAAAAAAAAGTTTATTTAAATTTTAGTTAACAGGCAGTGTATTGGTTTCAGGAGTAGAATTTAGTGATTCTCACTTACATGTGACTCCCAGTGCGCATCATAACATGGCTCACGTACCTTTTCAGTCAAACTCCTACCTTCAGCTTTAGTCACCCACTGATAACTAGTCACTGTAGACTGGATTTGCCTTTTCTAGAATTAACTCGAAATGGAAACATAGAATGCGTACTCTTTTGTGTCT
Source organism: Ailuropoda melanoleuca (assembly GCF_002007445.2). Classification (NCBI taxonomy): domain Eukaryota; kingdom Metazoa; phylum Chordata; class Mammalia; order Carnivora; family Ursidae; genus Ailuropoda; species Ailuropoda melanoleuca. The sequence goes on along the minus strand of NC_048228.1, from coordinate 42,716,058 downwards.
AGCTTCTTTCACTAACCATGTTTTTGAGATTCACCTGTGTGTGAATCAATAGCTGTCCCTATTTATTGTTGGGTAGTATTCAGTTTTATGCATATACCAGTATGTTTACCCATTCTCTTATTGATGGATATTTGGATTATTTCAAGTTTACTGTTACATATAAACCTGCTTTGAATATGCATATGTAATTCTTTGTGTGGACATAAGGTTTCATTTTTCCTGGGTGAATATCTAGGAGTAGAATTGCTATATCATCTAGTGTTTAATTTTGTGAGAAACTGCCAAATTGTTTTCTAAAGCAATTGTACCATTTTCTACATTGAGAAGTATGTGAGCATTCCACTTCCTCCACATCCTTCACAATATTTGCAATTGTCAATAATTTTTCTGTTAGTCACCCTAATATGTAGTGATACTGTATTGTATTTTAAGTGGCATTTCATAGTATTGCACAAATTTTCAGATGCTTATTGGTCATTTACATTTGCCTGGTTTTCAATTGGGGTTGTCTTTCTATATGTATCTTGTTAATATACTTAATTACATCAATCAATTGATTTTCTTTTCTTTCTTTTTCTTAAAATATCTTTTTTAAAGATTTTATTTATTTATTCGACAGAGATAGAGACAGCCAGCGAGAGAGGGAACACAAGCAGGGGAGCGGGAGAGGAAGAAGCAGGCTCCTAGCGGAGGAGCCTGATGCGGGGCTCGATCCCATAACGCCGGGATCACGCCCCGAGCCAAAGGCAGACGCTTAACCGCTGTGCCACCCAGGTGCCCCTCTTTTTCTTAAATTTTCTTTATTTATCTGAGAGAGAGATAAAGCATGCACAAGCAGGGCGAGTGGCAGGCAGAGAGAGAAGCAGGCTCGCCTCTGAGCAAGGAGCCTGATGTGGGACTCGATCCCAGGACCCTGAGATCATGACTTGAACCAAAGGTAGATGCTTAACTGACTGAGCTACTCAGGCACCCCCTGATTTTCTAATGTTAACCCTAACTTACATTCCAGGGATTAAGCCCATTTAGTCATGATTTTATCTTTTTTTTTATTATTTTTTTATTTTTTTATTTATTATTTATTCGACAGAGATAGAGACAGCCAGCGAGAGAGGGAACACAAGCAGGGGGAGTGGGAGAGGAAGAAGCAGGCTCACAGTGGAGGAGCCTGATGTGGGGCTCGATCCCATAATGCCGGGATCACGCCCTGAGCCGAAGGCAGACACCCAACCGCTGTGCCACCCAGGCGCCCCGATTTTATCCTTTTTTTAAAAAAAATTACTATTATAATTATTTGCATGTACTTTTAAAAGGTTTTAGTCTATGTTCATGAGAAGTAATAATGTGAAGTTTTCTTACATCTTTTTCTGATTTTATTGTGGTAATACTGGCTTTTGAGTTTAGAATAGCTTTAATCTATGCTTAATTTAGACCTACTACTAAAGCATTTCCCTTCTGGATTTTCTCCTTAATCCCCAGGTATTCAAGAAGGACACTACTCTTTGGCTAGCCAAAACTCAAACGTCTCCTAGTCCCATATGTGCTCTTGTTCACATCTCAGCTGCCAGGTTGTTATTTGTCCTGACTTCTGGGATTCTACTTATGCATCATGGCTTTGTATTCACCAAGGGTGGAGGAGGCCCCTGTGTGTTTTTCTGGAGCTCTAGCTTTGTGGTGCTTTCCTCTCTAGACTTGTGCTCTTCAAATTCCAGCCACCCATCTTCACTGCACACAGATCTCTGTCTTCCTCACTCAGTTAGATATCTCTGCTTTGCCTAGGAGCCTCCTCCCTGTACCATGGCTTGGATAGTGCCTTGAGATACCGGAAGATTGTAGGGACCACCTCATTTGTTTCCCCCTTTGCAACGATCAACATTTTATATGCTGCCAATAGTCTAATGTCTGAACACAGTTTTTGAGTCTCTTTTGTCCAGTTTTCTAGTTTTTTACTGTGAGGAGATATGTCTTTTTCCCTTTACTCTATCATGGTCAGAGGCAGAATTCAGTGTCCTACTTTTTGTTGTTGTTTAAAACCAACTGAGTTAAGTACAATGTCTGATCCTGCGCTCTTTAGATAGAGTGAATGAAACACCACATGAATGAATAAAGCACTGGGTATTTTTTCTAATTGAGGGGCAATATGTGCCTACTTATTTGAAAGAGGCCACAAATAGGCAGCATTCATCAGTTGGACACTCACTGAATCCAAAACCAGTTTGGTCAAATGACAAGGCATAGAAACACGACTGAAATCCCTTAAGAGTTGGCTCTTTGTTTACTTAAAGATCCAGATGTTATTTACAAAATGATGCAAGAGTTTTTGGCTCATATATATGTTTTAATCTAGTTAGATTTATTTGAAAACAATTTTCTACCCTCTGAAACAGTACACGAATAACAACCAGGAAAACACCCAATGTATTCAGATTTATACAGCTCTATTTTATATAATTTCAACGGTAAGCCTAAGCTAGGAGTGGGGAGGAGAACTGAGGCTGGTATGCCCCAAAACAGAAATACTCCATATTATTTTGTGGGCTCAGAATATCAAAAATTAAATTGATTCAATCAAATATTATAAAGGTGATATTAAAGATCAATGTTATGAGGTCATGTATTTTATAATCATGATTTTTAATTATGATGACAATTTGTATAACTCACCTATATGTCTTTTCCCTTCCGTGACTAGCTTCAAGTTAGATTTGAGCCTGTAATCATAAACTAGTGAAGTAAATTTGTCTTTTAAGGAGTTAGACTATTGACTTTGGCTGTGGTCAGCAGAATACAACAACCACTATTTATTTTGTGTATTACTGACATTGAGGTATAATGAGAATATAGTTTGAAACATATTAGTGGGCCCTTCTCTTTTGCCTTTTTGAATATAAGACCCTTTCCCTAGCTCCCCAGCGGTAGACATCACCTGGGACTATATTATGAACTGATAACACAGAATACAAAGAGAAAGATCTAGTCAATATTCATCTTCTGACATGCAAAATAAAGTTATGCTATGTTTTAGGCTTTTAAATCCTACCATAGACTTGAAAACGGTTTTTCTAAATTCCTTTATCCCCTCCTTTAGCATATTGAAACTAGGTTAGAAGGAGTCTGTTCATAACTCTTTCTCACAGTGTAAAAAGGACACTCCTTCCTTCTATTAGAAGCCGCCTCTGATATGAGGAAGACATAATGTTAGGGAAATAGAAGAAAGCTCTTTCTTTACAAGGGTGGTCCAGGTATTTGCATGAAGATTGGAAAGAAAAGAAGATATCAAAGCATTTAGGGGTGTGTCCCAGTTTCCTTTTGGGGCCTTGGTAGAGGTCAAACTCAGGGACTTGTTAAATTTAAGAGACTTAAGAAAGTTAGTATTTATTTGGGTTTCCAGGAGGAGGGTACACACATTAAAGTTGGGGTACACCATTGTTAAAATGGATACCTTGTAATTTACGAATCCTGGACTGAGAGTCAGGAGGTGTTGCAAGGGGCAAGGTGATCCCAATAATAATGGACAACTCAACCTAGGGTCAGATAGAGGAGAAGTTATAGACTCAAGAGTTGCAGTCTTCAAGAGCTGAAAGCGGATTGAGTGGGTGATGGTTAGATGGCTGATGTTCCCTGTGAGTGCTTCTAGAGCCAAAGGACTGAATCACCAGCTGTAAACTGCAGCAAAAGAGGCCAGTAGGACCCAGAGTGGCAAGGTCAACCAAGGCCATAGCCCTTTAAAACAGTGGACAACAGGGAGCATATGTTTGAGGATTAACATGAAGTTATTTCTACCAATGCCAAGGGGACCACAATGTCCACAGAGGCATCTGTATTGCACACACTACCTTTCTCTACTCATGCAGATTCCTTAGAGAGGACATTAGCTAGAGGAGGAGAATATTGGAAATACTGAGAATTTTTATTCAGAGAAAATAAATTTGGAGTGGACTTAATCCTAAATCTGTAGCTGAAATCTGGATTGGAGAATTAATTAATTTTTTCCCCTGACTGACTAGGGGTCAAACCACAGGGATTATTTGTGGATGGAAGTTTGTTAGAGTAAAATGAAAAAGCTTCATTTGCTCTGCATGTTTAACCTGAATTTAAAAAATCACTTTAATTAACGGTTTATAATTTTGGTGTAAATTTTAGACAAATCATTTTCATTTATTTGTTTTATTGAAAACAGAAATCTAAGATGTACAAACTTCTCTTTGAAGTACTATGGCAGATTCAGCAAACACGTATAAATGCTATCATATTCTGTCCTTCCTCTACCCCTTGTTTCTCCCACTCTTCAGTCAAACCCACAACACCATCACTAATCAAAAGATTGTTTTTTACTGAGACAGGACAGGCTGTCCAAGATTTTCAACATGGCAGTCTAGGCAACAACCATTAATTGCTCAAAGCTGGTGGAGGGAAGACATTTCTTATGCATTCCTGTACAATAAGGAACTCAAAGATCTTGAATATGTGGTCTCTGCCTGCATGCTAATAATTTAATCCAGAAGATCAGGTGTGTGTAGAAGTTGACTAGCAAACTAGGTAGCACATGATATAGGATGTGTAAATGGTGGAGTAAATACTACAGAATTTCCCACAAGGAAGAGAAAACTGGAGTCTGAGAGCATTAAAGAAATGTTTTTCAAAGATGTAATTCTTCAGATGCACCATGGAGCAATTTGGAGAGCCGGAGAGGATAAAGGAGGATATCCAGGGATATTGTATGTGGTTCTCAAATTCCCAGGTACTTTAGAATAAGGCAAGTACGTATTGTAAAAAGCAGGTAGCAATTTGGGTTCAAAAGCCCACTCTACCACTTACCAACTGTGCGAACTTGGACAAGTGACTTTGGTTCTTTGAATCCATTTCCTCATCTGTGACAATGCGAATGATAACAAGGAATCATAGTATTTTTAAGGATTAAATGAAATAACTTAGAAGGCACCGAGGTCAGTGCCTGGTGCATAGCTCAACAATGTGATTTAACTCCACTTCCTTTCTGTTCATCATTATCATTGCCTTTCATCTCCTTTGACTCAGCAAGTTTCTTTTACAGATTTTGGTCCATATTGAGTCTTTCCCTCATTATTACCTTGTACGACACTCTTCCAATTCCTATTATGTGAAAAATTCAGAAAGGGTTATTTTAAATAAATGCTTCTAAAAGGAACCACAAAACCAAGACTACTTAATTTAACTGTCACAGATTTAAATAAATGTAACACTTCACATTTTACATTTCACAAGCTCTACCTTAAACCCTCAATACAATGTGCTTTCTCATACATTTACTTGTGAAAATGATTGCATTTTCTAGGGACATTATGTTAAGGACATTCCAGTTTCTTATCATCTGCAAATACGGTTACTATATTTTGTCGGGTATTTTCTGTTCAAATTGCACAGCATATAGGGGTTTAGATCCTGGGTAATTAGTCACGTGACTCTCGTCATTTCACTGTTGGGTCAAAGAAACCTGAGCTCAGCTGTAGCGTTCTTTTACTTCTTCCTAGCCCTCAGGCTAAAGTGGAAGTGAGGAGTTCTGCACATGTGGATTGAATGAATTTGTTGAGATGAGATTATAATAAACTGGATGATGTAATTCCACATTATCAATTTTTCTGCTGGAAACAAGAACCCACCTGCATTCTGAACACCTGTATGTTTATCCACAAATGGTAAAAATTATGTTTCCTATGTGTTTTGGAGAATGGTTGTGGAACTTGGTGACTTGCCAACAAATATAACAGTCAGTTTATAGCTAAAGAGGTGTTATGCATAGTGTAGCAAATTGGGTATGGATTGGCAAGGAGATCTCTCTCTCTTTCTCTCTCTCTCTCTCCCTCTCTCCCTCTCTTTCTCTGTGTCTCTAATTGCTGCCAAGGTGCCAGGGATATAGAAACTAAAGGAAGTGAGGTAATTACACAGAGCAGAAATGAGAAGAGTATTTTTAGTAAGATTTTCTCTTGCCCCTAGATTCTTCGTACTTGTGACATTTCTGGACTGTTCTGATTCTGCACGGGTTGGGAAAGAGGCTGAATTCTTGCTACTTCCCTGTTGTTTTTCTGTTTAAGTTTACATCTCATTATTGACACAAATAATCCATGTGCTTCTGTTTAGGAATTGTTTAAATACATCAGGTTCTCCTAGTTCATGAACCAAACTCAGAACTAGCAATGCTAACTGGGGTGGAAAATGGAGTTGGTGCCTGCGTGACTCTCGAAAATAACTCTGCCTGTAGCTTCCAAATGTCCCAGAATATCTGTCTCCCTAACTACTATTAGAGACTTTCCTCTTTTACCAATATGTCTGTGGCCTCCTGGGAGTTGAAGGATGAGGACATCCTGCTGAGAGGGTGGTACAAGTTATGAGAACCACTAAGAATTTGCAGTTTGCCAACTGGTTAATGTTAGCTGTCTTTTGAGATCAAAGTCTCAGAAAGATACAGATTGTAGGGTCTCTTTAGGGCTCACTTGTGGTTTTGGATTTTTGCGCTTGGTATCAGTAAGACTGAGGCCTATTCCTAGGATGTCTTCAGGTCCATCACACGCTCAGGTTGGTTGTAGTTGTAGCACTGATCCCTGGAACAGTGGCTCCCAAGTGCTGGTCTAAAGACCAACACCTGTCAGTGACAAGGGTTCCACTGGTCCAAAGTAAATAGGAAAAAAATGCAGATTTTGCATATTTATGGGGGGAAGTTTTAGGGCTCTATGAGATCCAAAAATCAGGAAATTATTGCTGTATAGCATAGTAGGGCAAATGAATAAAAAGATTAAAAGGATCCAACTACATTTTAACTCATCTATTGCAGTAGCTGAAAAAATTTAATAGGGCAAATTGTCAAATCAGCAGCTACTCTTCTTTTCTCAGCAAGGAGAAAGCAAGATATTCTTTAAGCATTGGGATGTCAAATATTGACCAGCAACATTGGTCACTGTCAGGTAGAAAATAGGATGAAAGGTAAATTAGATCATATTTTATATTTTGTGTATATGAAAATAAATATAGATGACTGTGGGTAACTCTATTTAGAGAAACTGCTTGGGAAATTTACCTAGGAGAGGTGAATGCTAGGGAGGGTTTTACAACAATAATTTTTTTCTACTTTGATGTATTTATATATTGTAATATGATTGCTGATATAGTGATATTTATCACATTACATTATTGTACGATATTATTGTCTCATTCATCATACTGTGCATTAGATCTCTATGGTTTACTTACTACTCATTACAAGTTTGTACATTTAAATATCATTGCTCTTATCCCCCACCCCCATCCCCTGGTAGCCACGGTTTTACTCTGCTTTTCACAGGTGTAATTTTTTTAGACTCCACATATGAGTGATACCATACACTGATTGTGTTTCTATATGATTATCTCACTTAACATAATGTGCTTAAGGCCTATCCATGTTGTTGCAGATGGGAGGATATCATCCATTCTCATGGCTGAATAATATCCATTGTACATATATACCACATTTAAAAAAATATTTTATTTATTTATTTGAGAAGGAGAGATAGAGAGAGCATGAGAGGGGGTGGGGCAGAAGAAGAGGGAGAAGCTGACTCCCCACTGAGTAGGGAGCCTGACAAGGGGCTCAATCCTAGGACCCCAGGATCATGACCTGAGGTGAAGGCAGACACTTAACCAACTGAGCCACCCAGGTGCCCCTATACCACATTTTTTTTTCTTTTTATCTATTCATCTACTGATGGGCATTTGTATTGTTTCCATAGCTTGGCTACTGTGAATAATGCTGCAGTGAATGTGGAAGTGCATGTATTTTGTCAAAATCTTGTTTTAATTTCCTTTGGGCAGACATGGAATTGCTGAATTACATGGTATTTCTAATTTTAGTTTTTTGAGGAAACTCCATCTTGTTTTTTGTAGTGGTTGGACCAATTTTCATTCCCACCAACAATGTGTAAGTGTTCTCCTTCACTACATCCTTGCCAGCACATCTCTTGTCTTCTTGATGATAGCCATTCTTACAGGTGTGAGGTGAAATCTCACTGTGGTTTTGATTTGCATTTCCCTGATCATTAGTGATACTGAGCATCTTTTCCTGAGTCTGTTGGCCATTTCGATGTCCTCTTTAGAGAAATGTTTACTTAATTCTTCTGCCCATTTTTTAATTGAGTTGTCTGTTTCTTTGTTATTAAGGTAACCGAGTTCTTTATATATTCTGGATATTAATTCCTTATTCAATATATAGTTTGCAAAAACTTTCTCCCACTCTGTAGGCTGTCTTTTCATTTTGTTAATTGTTTTTTTGTTTGTTTGATTTTGGGTTTTTTGTGGGTTTTTGGTTTGTTTTTGTTTTTTGTTTTTCTGTGCAAAATTTTTGAGTTTGATGTAGTTTCACTTATTGATTTTTTTCTTCTGTTGTTTGTGTTTTTGGTGTCATGCCCCCGAAAATGATTGCCAAGACCAGTATTGATGATTTTCTTTCCTATGTTTTCTTCTAGTAGTTTTATGGTATTAGGTTTTATGTGTAAGTCTTTGATCTATTTTGAGTTAATTCTTACAAATGATGTGAGATAGGGGTCCAATGTCATTGTTCTGCATGTGTTTCTCCAGTTTTCCAAGTACCATTTGTTGAAGAGGCTATCCTTTCCTCTTTGGGTTTTCTTGGCTCCTTTGTTGAGTATTAGTTGACTGTATGTGCCAGGGTTTAACTCTGGGATCTCTATTCCATGCCATTGGCCAATGTGTCTGCTTTTGTCCTACTGTTTTTATTAGTATGGCTTTCTAGTAGAGTTTAAATCTGGAAAGCATGATACCTCTGGCTTTGTTTTTTTCTCTTAGGATTGCTTTTGCTCTTCAGGGTCTTTTGAGGTTTCACACAAATTTTAGGATTGTTTCTTTTATTTTTATTTTTTTATTTGTCTTTATTATGTGCTACATTAATACACCTGCATAACCTGTTAGAAGGTGTAGATGAGGATAACCAAGTTATATTTTTCATCAGTCAGAAAAAAGGCTTCCTTAATTGATATTCTCTCAACCCTTTGACACATAGTAATGATTAACTCCAGAGATGTGCCTATCTCTTTGCATCAAACCCCACTGATATGAACATAGGCAACCCTTTTTTTCTTGCCCCTGTTACTGAACCTGTGGATGTGTGCAGTGGCTATGCCAGGAATGACCAAGCACACGTTTGTGATGCCAATCCCGGGCAAAATCTCAAACCACATTACACTGCCATTGCCAGGACCTAAAGGTGACCCAGCCAGTATGGTTTCTTTTATTTCTGTGAAGAATGCCATTGGTATTTTGATAAGTATTGTGCTGAATCTGTAGATGGCTTCGGTTAGTATGGTCATTTAAAAAATATTAATTCTTCTGATCCATGGACATGGGATACATTTCCATTTGTTTGTGTCTTCTTTGATTTTTTCCAGCAAAGTTTTGTGGTTTTCATCATACAGGTCTTTCACTGCTTGGTTAAATTTATTCATAAGTATTTTATTGCTTTTGATGCTATTGTGAATATGGTGGTTTTCTTTATTTCTTTTTAAGATGCTTCATCATCTTACATTCCTGTAAAGGAATGTAATTGATTTCTGTATTTTTTAAAAAGTCTTTATTTTAATTCTAGTTAGTTAACTTAGTGTTAAATTAGTTTCAGGTGTACAGTATAGAAATTTAATACTTCCATACATCACCCTGTGCTCATCACGACAAGTGCACTCCTTAATCTTCATCACCTACATAATCCATCACCACACCTACCTCCCCTCTGGTAACCATCAGTTTGTTTTCTATAGTTAAGAATCTGTTTCTTGGTTTGCCTCTCTCTCTCCCCTTTATTCCTTTGCTGGTTTGTTTTGTTTCTTAAATTCGCATATGAGTGAAATCATATGTTATTTGTTTTTCTCTGACTGACTTATTTCTCACTGCGTAACACTCTCTAGCTCCATCCACATGATTGCAAATGGCAAGATTTCATTCTTTTTTGTGGCTGAGTAATATTCCATTGTATATATATGCCACCTTTTCTTTATCCATTCATTTAGTTGATGGATGCTTGGACTATTTCCATAATTTGACTATAGTAGATAATGCTGCTATAAACATGGGGGTGCATGAATCTTTTTGAATTGGTATTTTTGTATTCTTTTTTAAAATACCTAGTACTGCAATTACTGGATCATAGGGTAGTTTCGGTCTTAACTTTTTGCAGAACCTCCATAGTGTTTCCAAAGTGGCTGTACCAGTTTGCATTCCCACCAACAGTGCAAGAGGGTTCCCCTTTCTCCACATCCTCACCAACACCTGTTGTTTCTTGTGTTGTTGATTTTCGCCATTCCGATAGGTGTGAGGTGGTATCTCACTGTAGTTTTGAACTGTAGTTCCCTGATATTGAGTGATGTTGAGCATCTTTTCGTGTCTGTTGGCCATCTGTAGGTCTTCTTTGAAAAAAATGTCTCTTCATGTCTTCTGCCCATTTTTAAATTGGATTCTTTATTTTCTGGGTGTTGAATTTTATGTTATTTATATATTTTGGATACTATCCCTTTATCAGATATATGATTTGCAAATATCTTCTTCCATTCAGTGGTCACCTTTTATTTTTGTTGGTTGTTTCCTTTGCTGTGAAGAAGCTTTTTGTGTTGATGAAGTCCCAATAGTTTATTTTTGCTTTTGTTTCCCTTGCCTTAGGAGATATATCTAGAAAGAAGTTGCTGCAGCTACTGTCAAAGAGGTTACTGCCTGTGTTCTTCTCGGTATTTTACGGTTTCAGGTATCACATTTAGGTCTTTAATCTACTTTGAATTTACTTTTGTGTATGGTGTAAGAAAGTGGTCCAGTTTCATTCTTTTGCCTATTGCTGTCAAGTTTTCCTGACACCATTTGTTGAAGAAACTGTCTTTTTTCCATTGGATATTCTTTTCTGCTTTGTGGAAGATTAATTGACCATATAGTTGTGAGTTCCTTTCTGGATTTACTATTCTGTCTATTGATCTATGTGTTTATTTTTGTGCCAGTACCATATGATTTTGTAATATAACTTGAAGTCTGGAATTGTGATGCCTTCAGATTTGTTTTTCTTTTTTAAGGTTGCTTTGGATATTCAGGGTCTTTTATGGTTCCATACAAATTTTAGGATTGTTTGTTCTAGCTCTGTGGAAAAAAATGCTGTTAGTATTTTGATAAGGATTGCATTTAATGTATAGATTGCTTTGGGTAGTATAGGCAATTTAACAATATTTGTTCTTCCAATCCCTGAGCATGGGGTGTTTTTCTATTTCCTTGTGTCATTTTAATTTTCTTTTATCAGTGTTTTACAGTTTTCAGAGTACAGGTCTTTCAACTCTTCGGTCAGCTTTATTCCTAGGTATCTTGTTGTTTTTGGTGCTATTATAAATGGGATGGATTACTTGATTTCTTTTTCTCCTTCTTCATTATTGGTGTATAGATATGCAACAGATTTCTCTACATTGATTTTGTATCCTACAACTTTACTGAATTTATCAGTTTTAGCAGTGTTTTTGGTGGAGTCTTTTGGGATTTCTATATACAGTATCATATCATCTGCAAATAGTGAAAGCTTTACTTCTTCCTTGCTGATTTGGATGGCTTTTATTTCTTTTTGTTATTTCATTGCTGTGGCAACTTCTAATATTATGTTAAATAAGATGGTGAGAGTGGACTTCCCTGTCTTATTCCTGACTACAGAAGAAAAGCTCTCAGTTTTTCCCCATGAGGATGATATTAGCTGTGGTTTTTTCATATACGGCCTTTATGATGTTAAAGTATGTTCCACCTAAGCTTAGTTTGTTGAGGGTTTTCATCATGAAGGGATGTTGTACTTTGTCAAATGCTTTTTCTGCATCTATTGAAATGATCATATGGTTCTTTTAAAAAGTATTTTAATTATTTGACAGAGAAGAGAGAGAACACAAGTAGGCAGAGTGGCAGGCAAAGGGAGAGGGAGAATCAGGCTCTGTGCTGAGCAAGGAGCTGGGTGTGGGGTTCCATCCCAGGACCCTGGGATCATGAGCTGAGCTGAAGGCAGACGCTGAACCCACTGAGCCACCCAGGCATCCCTTTAAGGACTTCTTTTGTCTTGCTGCTTTTAAGATTTTTTCTTTATCACTGTATTTTGCAACTTTAATTATAATATGTCTTGGTGTTGGCCTGTTTTGTTGATTTTGAAGGGAGTTCTCTGTGTATCCTGGATCTGGATGTCTGTTTCCTTCCTTAGATTAGGGAGGCTTTCTGCTATTATTTCTTGAAGTAAATTTTCTGCCTCCTTTTCTCTCTTCTTCTCCTGGGACTCCTATAATATGAATGTTTTTATGTTTGATAGAGTCACTGAGTTCCCTACGTCTATTCTTATGTTGCATAATTCTTCTCTTTTTTGTTCAGCTTCATTATTTTCCATTATTTTGTTTCCTAGGTCACTAGCTTGTTCCTCTGATTCTTCCAGTCTCCTTTTCATTGCATCAAGCCTGTTTCCAATCTTGTTTATTGCATTCCTCATCTCTGATTGATGACTTTTTAACTCTTTTTTCTCTCTGTGGTAAGAGTCTCACTGATGTCTTCTATTCTTTTCTGAAGTCCAGCTCATATCGTTATGATTGTTGGTTTAAATTCTCTATCAGGCTTGTTACTTATATGTGTAATTTGTTGGCATATACTTGTTTGTAGTCTCTCTTATGATACTATATGTTACTGTAGTATCAGTTGCAATATCTCCTTTTTCACTTCTAATTTTTTTTGAGTCTTCTCTTTTTTTCTTAGTCCAGCTAAATGTTTGTCAACTTTGTTTATCTTTAAAAAAAACCAGCTCTTGGGGCACCTGGGTGGCTCAGTCAGTTAATTGTCTGCCTTAGGCTCAGGTCAAGATCCCGAGGTCTTGGGATCGAGCCCCACATCGGGCTCCCTGCTCAGTGGGCAGGCTGCTTCTCCCTCCACCCCTCCCCCCTGCTCGTGCTCTCTCTCTCTCTGTCTCTCTAATGAATAAATAAAAACTTAAAAAAAAAATCCAGCTCTTAGTTTTTTGATTCTTTCTGTTGTTTTCTTGCCTTTATTTCATTCATTTCCACTTTGATCCTCCGTATTTCCTTTCTTCTGCTAACTCTGGGTTTAATTTGTTCTTCTTTCTCTAGTTCCTCGTGGTGTAAAGTTCAGTTGTTTATTGATATTTTTCTAATTTATTAATACGTGTGTTTATTGCTATAAACTTTCCCGTCAGAACTGCTTTTGCTGCATCCCATGATATGTGATATGTTTTGTTTTGTTTTCATTTGTCTTCACATAATTTTTTATCTAGATTGCAAAGGATTTTGTGAAAGGGGAACTTCATGGGTGTGGGTAGCCTGATCTTTATCTGGTTGTTTTCCTAGTAGCTGTGTCATACAATTGGAAATACATTGATTCATGATAAATGGCTTTTCAAATAAATACCTTGGCGATCAAAAGCTTAATGCCAAGCACTTATGCTACACTATTCCATTTCTCACAGCTTCATTCTGCCAGAATCACATGATGTTTTAATTATAAACTTTAATTGTAGAGATAAGTACGTCTTTCTCTCTCCACCCCACCCCCCTCAGGGCAAATATTTCCACTGAAAGGGAAGCGAATAACCACTTCTTCAACTTAATGGCTGAACTGAAATGAACTGGAATTGTTAATTCTACTTCAAAAGATGAACAGTTTATTTCACTTTTATTGGTGGTGTCAGGGTCAAGACACAGAATTTTTTTACTCCACTAACTCAAGATAAGACTAGGGAATTGTTTCATTTTATGCCATTTAATTGGTGTGGCTGGTCCCAGAATGTCATTATTATTCAAGTCTTTATTTGAAACTATAGCAGCTCTTCTTTCATCTCTTCTGTTAATACTTTAAATCAAGCTGATTTGTCTAACCTGAACGTTTGTACAAACAACCAAACAAACTCTTAACTCATTTCAGAGGTGATTAATCATCCTACGGAAAACTTCTACTCTCCTATATTGTAGTTGTCTAAGAGGGTTATGTTTCTCAGCTACTCTTGATCTAAGTGGGTTCAGGAGATTGGTTCTTGCCAGCAGAATGTGAGGGGGGATGAATTCTGCCAGTTTCTCGTTTTGGCAGCTTTAGGTAGATGAGCACGGCCAGGTGTTCTAACATCTTGGAAGCCAGATGTTGAAGATGGCAGAGCCATGAGATAAAAAGAGTTTGAGTTCTTGAGCAACACGTAGAAGAGAGAAACTGATCAGGAATATACATGTTAGATTTTATGAAAGGGAGAAGTAAACTATTGTGTTTGAACATTATAAATTTTAACTTAATTTTTATCTGTGATTAGTACTTAAATTTGGAATGTGTTTCAGTTGAACATCTTGTTGCTTATTCAGTCATCAAATATTAAGAGAACTTTCTGCACACACATACTCACATGCACACACATATATAAATAGATAACATTTACAGAGAACTTACTGTGGCAAGCACTAAGGATACTTGGAAAAGAAGACACTTTTGGCCTCAGTAGCAATGAATTGCCTTGTTTTCCAAAAATCTTCCATGAGTGGTGAATTTCTCTTTTCCTGGCTTTTCGCTCTTTTTTTGGGTTGGTTTGTTTGTCAATAGCAAGTTTTCAAGGCCCTGTCCTCTTACTCTTTATAATCAATCCTTTTGCTCAATTATCACCTCTGGGAATGACTTCTAAATCCATTTCTCTGGCAATGGCCTCTTCCTGTGTTCTAATTTTTCATTGCAGTTATTAACAGAACATCTTCACTTGCACGTCTACCATCATCTCAAGTTCAATGAGGAGGGAATATAGAATTATGATTAATAGCATAACAAAAAGAAGTTAAATTATGATTAAAGTTAAATTTTCTACAGCAAGATGAATATTAATTGAACAACCAGCAAACTGTCTTGTCATTGTGTCTATCAACAGTTTTCTTTCCTATAAGGAAATGCAAAATGCATGCCAACTGAGTTTTTAGTCAAAATGAATTTGTGTGTTTCTTTTACATAAATAAGCTAGGAATGAACTGCTCACTCTAAGAAGAGTTGTAGCTATAGTATTTCAAAGGCTTTTATTTTCACCTTTTATTTTGACATAAAAACTGCAAGCACCTCTTCACCAAGGAAATCTTTATAGAAGTGTTTGTCAACTTTA
The DNA here is from genome assembly GCF_002007445.2 of Ailuropoda melanoleuca. Classification (NCBI taxonomy): domain Eukaryota; kingdom Metazoa; phylum Chordata; class Mammalia; order Carnivora; family Ursidae; genus Ailuropoda; species Ailuropoda melanoleuca. The sequence goes on along the minus strand of NC_048228.1, from coordinate 42,700,922 downwards.
ACCTCTTCCCAAGTTCTGTATAGAATGAGGGCACAAAGGCAAGGGTCTGAGCTTGAAGCATCTGTCCTATCCTGTTGGAAGAGCTGATGACCTAGTTATCAGGAGTTCCATTTGCATATAATTACTGGAGGATTGTGTGAAGGAGAAAGACTGGACACATTGGAGCTTGGCAGGTTTTGCCTCTACCAATCCTATACCAAGATGCATAAGTGATACAGTCATAAAAGCCACGCCTTAAAATCTCTCGTGGTGTCATGACTACATTTTAGGAGCATAGCAGAGGAGAAACGGGGACTATAGCAATGGCGGTGTGACAGAAATGGCATGTGTGGATAGGAAGGCTGGCAGCAAATTGAAAGGTAGAGGATGGTGATTGGGATATGCTTTTAAAGAAGTATATCTGAATCTACTAAGAACTTTTCCAGGTTCCTTCATAATGCCTTCTTCCCTCACTCCCTTCCTTCCTTCCTTTCTTTCATCCTTTATTCTTTACTTTCCTATTTCTATCTTTTAAGGATATTTACTGAGTGCACAAGTACTATGCACTGTGTTAGGTGTTAGCAATACAAAATCACTGCCTTCAAGGGCCTTACATTCTATTGTGGAAGTTAAAAAGTAAGTACATTACAGAACACTAGGAAAAGCGTTATGATAAATGCATTCATAATCTGTGTGAGAACCCAGAAGCAAATCACTTAACATGGATGGAGGAGTCAAGCAAACTTCTTGGAGGTTGGGAGGACTATGCTGACTCCTAAGGCCAAGAAGACCAGATAAAGATCAGATGTGCAAGGGCAATCCAGGTAGAAACATCTAATATAGTTAATAATGATTGGAGTTGGAAAGCCATGAGTTAATAAAATCTCTGTTTTGTCGCTACTGAAAAAAGGCATCCAAGCAACAACAATCACTTCAAGGGTTGAGTTCATCATCTATTTATCATTGTAGAATTATAGTCTCACTAGTACTTAAGAACACGCATATGAAATAGAGAGGTTGAATATTTAGATTTGTCCAGAGCTGAGGTTTGTATGGGAAAGAACAATCAAAGGAGAACAGGTATAGAGAAACTCAAGGATAATGATGAAATCAGAGGGTTCAGACTAGTAAAGAGGGAAACAAAGTCAGAAACCTATGAATTAGTGAATTCTGCTTGTCACTACTTTCCCTCATCTAATAGAGAAATACAAGCCATTCTTTGATTTGTTTTTACACTAAATTTCAATGAAGTGCTGATTATGTGTCAGGATAAGAGCTAGAACTTAGGGATGCCAAAATGAAATCAGAAATTATCCTATCCTCAGAAAGTTTACAATTTAGTGAAAAGAAGACAGGTGTTTAAACAAAGTGCATCAGGACGGTGCTAGGATGTGCTGTCTTTTCTTGGTTCTGGAGAAGAGGAGGCAAATCTTGTGGCTGGGCTATAGGGAGGGAAGATCATAGAGAAGGAGGCTGAATAAATAGAGCTCTTCCTCTTACTCTGTTGCCTTTGACCTAGGGCCACCCAGCTTCCTGATTGCTCCTTTTCCCAGCACTGTCATTGCTCTTGTAAACTGTGTTTGGCCTGTTTGCCTACTAACATGCTTCTCATAATTCAGAGTTGGCTATAATTACATGTTTGTTCAAATATTTTTAATTTTGAATAATTTTAGATTTATAGAAAAGTTATAAAGATACAGAGTTTCCATATACCCTTCATCCAACCTTCTCAATATTAGTATTTTACATGACCAGTTGCCTAACACTTGTCAAAATTAAAACATTAATATAGATGTAATACTGTTATCAATTAAACTATAGACTTTATTTGGATTTCACCAGTTTTCATAAGAATGTCTTTTTCTTTTTCTTTTTTTTAAAGATTTTATTTATTTAAGAGAGAGAAAGTGCACACACATGAGAGAGAGAGAGAGAGCAGGAGCAGGGGGAAAGGGCAGAGGGAGAGGGAGAAGCAGACTCCCCACTGAGCAGGCAACATGACACAAGACTCCATCCCAGGGCCTTGGATGAGCTGAGTCAAAGGCAGACGTCTAACCGACCAAGCCACCCAAGCGCCCCATGAATGTCCTTTTCTGTTGCAGAGTCCAAATCAGGAAGTCACATTACATTAGTTGCATGTCTCTTTAATCTCTTTGAATGTGGTGGTTTCTTAGTCTTATTTTGTTTTTCATGCCTTTGACATCTTTGAAGAGTTGTAGTTGTGTTTTTACCATACTTTATGGTTATGTATGCCTTCTTTCCCTGCTGTTATCTTTTTTTTAATTTTTTTTTAAAGATTTTATTTATTTATTTGACAGAGATAGAGATAGCCAGCGAGAGGGGGAACACAAGAAGGGGGAGTGGGAAAGGAAGAACCAGGCTCACAGCAGAGGAGCCTGATGTGGGGCTCGATCCCATAACGCCGGGATCACGCCCTGAGCCGAAGGCAGACGCTTAACCGCTGTGCCACCCAGGCGCCCCTCCCTGCTGTTATCTTGGTATCAGCTATGATTAGGTTTAGCTGCACATATTGGAAAATGTATAAAAGGTTAGCAATTGGGAACTGATATGGTTTCTTCTGCTTAGAAACCTAGGCTTCAACTCCGTGTCTGCCTATTATCCTTAACATTGTCTTCTGTCCTCAAGGTCATCCATTGCCTAAGATTGCTACTGGAACTTTAAGAAGCAAGTGGAAGAGGCAGCTGCCTGTTCTGTCTTAAATTGCTTTTCTAGAAGTCCTACCCCACAACTTTTGATTAGATCTCATTGGCCAGAACTTAATCACATGATGATTTTTACTACAGGGGAGGCTGGGAAATGTAATCTTTCAGCTTAGCTTTTAGTCACCCCAAATAAAATTGGGATTCTCTTTCTAAGAAGGAAATGGAGAATGACTATTGCATGGGCAATTAGCAGAATCTGTTTCACTCAGATAAGAATAAATGAATAAATAACTAAATAGTTTGGTGAGTGTCTGCATGAAGAAACAGAAAAACAGCCATTTGTAAGTCCTGGATGAAAAGGGAGACATCTGAAAATTGATCATATTTCTGTGGGCTGTACAGAGACAGAGACTACTGTTTTGTTTATACCTCCAAAGTCTTTGATTGAACCCCAAGCCCCTGTGTGTTTTCTTTTCATTCAGATTAGTAAATCCCTTTTGTTTCTGGCCATTTACAAATAAGTAAATGAGCTGAGAGGTAAAAAAAAAAATATGAAGATTCTTGATTTCTGTATTCCTTTAAATATTTAGGAAGATGTCAAGAATTTTCTTGAAATTAGAAGAACCCTTCCCCCTATATGGCAGACACTGCTGTTGACGGCGGGAGGTGGCAGGGAGAGGCAGGATGAGTAAAATCCTGAGTTGCAGAGATAGTTGTTAGTAATTACTTTATTGGGCAGTATTACAGAGAATCAGAGAGCCATGAAGTTCCTTAAGGAATGGGTTTTTCTGTCGGGTGGTTGCTAAGGTCTTGCCTTATTAGAAAATAGGAAGCATTCATCTTAGGAGCGCTCATATCTTGTTTGTTGACCATGGAGGAGCCTCTGGAAAGAAATTTTTAAATCATGCTTGGTTGGCCATGTATAAAAATATCTGGATCTCTACCTGCAGCATAGAATGAAACACAGACCTAAAACAGGAAGGAATTTTTTTAAGGAATATGTGATTGTCATTATCTTTGAACTAAGGTTGAATATAATTTTAATTTCAATAATAATTTTTTAAAGAGTTGGTTATCTTATTCTAAGAAAGAAGTGCTACCACTACCCCCACCTTGGCATGAATTCTGAAATAATAGTAAGTACCGGCCATTCAAAATCTCTATATGGAACACACAGCCTTTCAATGATCATTCAAAACCCTGTGCCTATCTAGGTGATTCTGACTACTTGTCTTTGAGGATAGAAAGTGAGAATAGAAAGATCAATTTTTTAGGAAGAAACAAATATATGTGTTTAAGAATTAGTTCATTAGTGTGACTGGTTGGTTTCAGAGACACAAGTCATGCGATAAACACAAAGTGATTTTCTCTGTAGAAGTTAAGAACGGTGTTCTATCAAACCCTCTTTTCCTCTGGGTGGCAGGCTCTCCCGTGGCATCTAATTTTAACTCTACCATTTTGGATTATATTTAACTATTAAAACAGTTTTATCCTAGTTTTGAAATGTAGTCCTGCTTATTTGCAAATTACTGTCTCATATTTCATTCAAAATATGTTTTGGCCCAAGCACAGGTGGGCCTATGGTTTTAGCATCTTGGAGTAGAGGGAACTTCTCACACCCATCTCCTCGTTCTCTGTCTGTGTAATCTTTAGTTCAGGGGCAGGGAGGAAATAGAAGAAGAAATTTCCTTGTAAGACTGCATGTGGTGAGTTGGCTGTTGGTGAAAATTAGCTTGCTGTGCCGTTTTTGTCTGCCCTTGATGCATCTCTGTCTATCATTTGTTAGAGTTCACTCCTCATAAATGTCTCCAATTTATTCTAGACATCTTTCATTCACCCTCCTTGACCCCAGTCAGTTTACCACACAGCCTCTTGCTGTAGAAGTCCTAACGCCCGGCAAGTGGTCCATCTATAGTGTAGTTGTACCAGAAGTTGATATTGCCATAGAGACCACTGAATCCTTGGTATTATCCATGCCAAATGGAAGTAGTGTTGACATCCTCCTGGAATCCTCATTTCTCATTCCCTCCATCTCTTTCCTTATCCTTTGACCATATTCCAGTAGAACTACTAGGCCAAATGGTCCTGTTAAGTGAATTGGAAAATTTAGCCCTTCCCTTAAGAGATGAATCGCTGCACCATGTCTCATACTTTGACTTTGGAACATGGGTTATATTTCAGCCCTCATCTACGATCTCAGATAGGTGCTCTTGTTAAGGGTGCAACCTCTATGATCACACATGGCAGCCCAAGTTTTGGTGTGCAGCTTGCTAGATCAGTCACTCAGCACTCTCAAGATGTAAGAAGATGACTCTCACCAACAAGGTCATATTGAGTGAAGACTGTTAGGGTGCCAACAACCTTATAGTCATAAGCTTGAATTCTTTGCTACTGACACAAAGTTAAAGGGTGAGAGAAAGATTGCTGCTCCAGAAACTCTGAATTATTCCTAAAAGCAATCTCGCAGACTCCATTTTGTAGCTCTAAATAGTAAAAATCTCCACACCAATTCTCTTCCTGGCTACTGAGACCAGGGGAGTCATGTGACTTCTTTGAAGTTGTCCCTAGATCAGTGGTTCTCAACTTGGGCCAGTTTTGCCCCCCAGGGAACATTTGGCAATGTCTGGAAACTTTTTCAGTTGTCACAACTGGGAGGGAGGTGCTACTCCCATCTAGTGGGTAGAAGACAGGAGTGTTGGGAAATCTTGCAATGCACAGGAGAGCATCCTCCACCCCTAACGAGGACTCATCCTGCCCAAAATGTCAATGGTGCTGAAGTGGAGAGATCCTGCTTTGGAATACTGAGCAATATTGCATCTGGAAATGACCTGACCCCAACCTCTCACATCAATGGACCAGGAGAGCTAAGTTCTCATTTGATTTTTTTCTTAGGTACAACTCTAGTCAAATCTTTGTCTCTATTTCTTTTATCAAATATAATGAAAGTATCTGTTGTACTGACTTTATAAGGTGGTGATGAGAATGACACAATAGATAAGAATATTCTTTGAAAAAATTTCAAAAAGCCACAAAACTCATTATTGATGCCATGTTGAGAGCTTTCCAGACACAAAAACATTCTGGCTGACTACAGCTGAATTACTCTCTGCTTTATCCCCTTGCTTAACTGTAACATCAAACAATCCATTTTAGAAACACATCACTTGTTTAAACACAGGATAAGTTCTCTAGATGAGAGAATTTGCTTGGAGTGATTGTCTTTGGTATTTATCTTTTCCTACACTCTATTACTTCCCTTGTCATCGCTTTTTTCATCCATGTTGACATAGTATATTATGTACTTCCCTGAAAAAATTAAAGTTGGGCTAGTTTATGAATTAATAACACCGTCTAAAATACCATCATTTTTGATCAGAGTCTGAATTGAATCTGTATAATTTTGAACTTGACATAAATGAAATAAATTGACCTTGGGCGTGCACAATCGTTAACGCTCATTTGACACAAACACACATTAAATGGGATGGAACATTATTGAAAATCTATGTGCATATGAGAATGGTTCCATAGATCCCTATCAAAACAGTGCTGAAGGTAATGTGAATAGGGCCCGATTGTAAACTTATTATCAGTAGGTGGCCATTTTACCAAAATAGCATAACTTCTTAGAGTGAGTCTTTAGTCAGCAATCTAATTATAAAACTTCCTCCTAAGAGTTAAGAGGGATAAACTGGAAAATGATATTAGAAATATGCATCAAGAATGTATTACAGCCTGAAAAGAGCATGATGGATGAAGGCATTCAGTTTGCTCCTTTTGGAGTTCTGTTTAGAAGGTGTCTCTAGTGTGTCAGGGTGCCACATAGCCATGTCATAGATAAAACATATTAATTCTAGGGAAAAAGGTATCACAAGTGAAAGAAAATACTCTGGTTCCTATTTGGTGATTCCATGGTCATACAGAAATGACATATCTGGCATTCTCTGTGTTTCTCTGGAATTCTAGAAAGGAATCTTAGGCGGATGCCATTATTCTCTTGTGTCCTTGATTAAGATTAGGATACTAGCTATAGTTATATTTAAATCCATTATTTCCTTTTAGGTTTTAGTGCTCCATCTTTTGATTTTCCTTGTGCTCAGCTCTCTAAACCATTCCTTACCATTCTCCCATTTGCTGAGTCCTGTCATATAGAAACAAGGAGAGCACAATGCTTCAGATACTATTCTTGATTTTGCCCCGGGGGGGGGGGAAGAACTAAGATTTCATGGCATATCTGGGGTACAGATAAGAGTGTAAGGGATGGGAACTGAATATAGGTAAATATCCTTTGCTTTCTTCACCCCCAGACATTAATGCATCGGCTTCCTTTTCTGCCTCTGCTCTTCATAAAGTAGCTTTTTAACACTGCTTCAAAATGCGGCAGGTCGGGGCAGGGCAGAAGAGGTGGTAAACTGGCTTGTAAATTGTAAATTGTGACTTGAGTCCTTCTCCTGCTTTCAGCACACAGAATGCAGGTATCATGGATCAAAGTGAAGGTATTCTTAATAGGCGCATAATCAATTAAGCTGTTGCTGAGTTTGCTTTATGGCAGTAATGTAGCTGCTGAAATAGTGTAACAAAGCATTCCCAAACAATGGCCAGAATTTAAATTGCTACTTACTCCAGATTGACAGATAGTATCGCTGATGAAACAGAAGGGCCTTGGCTCACCACGGCAGTTCATGGGACTTTATGGCACGTTGCTGCCCTGTTCTAGATGATGCCCGGCCCATTTCTGCTGCTCAGTGAGCGTTACATAATACCAATACTGTCAAGGGCTTCTTATTTTTCACCCGGGAACATTTATAATTCTGTGCTTCATGTACTTTCTAATTCTTCATGCTCAATGATGGGAATGAAAATTAATTACTCTGGGAACGTAAACGTCGCCTTGACAAATCATTCCTAATCTGTTAAATAAAGTTCTCATTGGTGAAACCTGGAGGTCCCTGGATTCTCTTCTTTTGGCCTAATCCCCTATTCTTCCTTCTTCTGCCCTAAGACTTTTTTAGAAATGCCAAAACTGAAGAAGAATAATTGCCTTTTAATTTAGGTTCAGGATTTAGATGTGATTTATTTTAAAACCTTCCTAAGTGTGGCATTTAAGTCTACTTGAAATTCCCAATTCTCTATTCCTGTAACTCAGCCAAACGTGTCGTTTTGATTTCTGAGCTGCACATTCCTGGGAGCATGGGTCTCATTTATCTGAAAAAGAGAGATGTAAGCTCATTTGAAGTTTTAGTTGACTTAGAGTTCTTCTCTGACCTTTGTTACTAATAGCTGCCAGACACGTTCATCACTGTCTAGATTTTATAAACTATTGACTGTTTCTTGAAGGATTGTAATGCTTATTTTATTGGCCTGTTGTACCATAGTAGGAGATTTATAGAGTGTCATGAAAGTGAAAACCATGGCTACCTAGCATTATCCAGATCTGCTGGCAATATAGTCATTGAAATTAATAACTATCAATTAAATATAAACGCACAGAAATTGCAGCAAGGAGAGAATCAAAAGCATTTTAGTTCCTAGATCTTTCTTTGGCACTGTCATATTTAATGCTCCATAAATAGTCGAATTAATGAGTTTTCCTGATTTTTATTTAGCTGAACACTTCCTCTTAGTAGGTTTGTTTAAATTCCATAACTTCCAAAGGAAGACTCTACAAGTCACTACTCATTTGTGTTGTCATCCAGGAGGGCTTACCCTTTTTCTGCTTTATCCCCACTCATACTTCAAAGATTTTTAGCTCGTGGTAGACTGCCGTTCTCTCCACACAATTCCTACCATAATTACTGGCGATTTCTAATACTCCAGCCTCTCAGTTTTTATATTTCTCTCCTCTAGTGATTTTTGTCCTACATCCTGCTATACATAGACACTCATTCCATTGTCCTGAAGCCTATATCAGCAGTTCTCAAAGTGTGGTCGATTGGACTCTAATGTGCCCAGGACACTTTCAGCAAGCCCATGGGTTAAAAACTATTTTCATAATATTGCTAAGATGTTACTTCCCTTTTTTACTCTCATTCTCTCATGAAAATACAATATTTTCCAGAAGCTACATGACATGTATTATCACAATAGATTGAATGTGGAAGCAGATGTGAGAATCTAGCTCTCTTCTCTTTAGTCAGACGTTAAAGAGATTTGCAAAAACAATGCCGCCTTCTCACTAATTTTTGTTTGTTTTGTTTTGGAAAACATTTACATTTTACACAAAATATGTTATGTTGACATTTAATAGGTTTTATTTCTTTAATTGGATTAAGTAAATATTTTAAAAATTCATGTTTTAATTTCTAACACAGTAAATATTAATAGATATAATCTACATAAAAATATTTTTGCCATCAATAATTTTATGAGTGTAAAGGGGCCTCGCAACCATGAGATCATGACCCGAGCCAGAATCACAAGTTGGATGCTTAACTGACTGAGCCACCCGGGTATCTCTATTATTCCCACTTTATAGAACTGAGTTACAGGGAGTTATTTAAGTGGGCCATGGTTATACAATTATTTAAGTGTCAAGCTTGAATTTGAACCCTGGCAGGGCTGACTTGATAGCCTTCATGTGTGACTTCTAAGCTGTTTTAGCTCATAAATAAATTTGTCGGAGGCAATCCCAGTTTACACCTATTATCCAAGTATAGTTATTAATAGAGTCTACTTCTGCTCTCCAAGGTGTCTCACTTGGGATGAAACTCCTGTGGTCTCTTCCTTCTCACAGGTCGTCCAGGCGGAGATGCTTGTGGGTGGGTAGCAGGAACATGGGGGGAGACTAGAACACAGGCAGAGTTGAGCATACTATCCAATAACCATTTCTGCTGTGCTCTGGAGTGGGTCTTTTTAGAGCAAATTTGCCTTTTCACCTGTGCTTTGCCTTGCTTAGAATGAAATAATTTTAGTTTTTATTAAAACTTCAGTAATTAAGGCTGAATATATAATGTGTGCACACAAATAAAATTTCTGCTTTTTTAATCAGTGATTTTGGAGGTGCTCAAAGTGAGTAAGGAGCCAGGGTAAGGACTAGAGATGAGCATGGTTCTAATGACACAGATGCCATTGTAACAAAGTGAGATGTCATCAGCTAGTGGTGCATATGATAGAGCTGTTGTCTCAACCTTGTGGTCGCGTATTCTATTGGTGAGAAATTTGGAGCGTGAGCCACCAGTATATTCAAGTAATAGATATGTATCCTAAAATAGATACAGGATAGAAATAGAAGTGGATGTGATGAAAATAAAATATAATGATCATTATAAACTACTTTTTATTTGTTATTTGTTCATGGAATGGTTATAGAGAACCCTCTACTGTCACTAACATCATAAATATTTAGTGTGTATTGTATTATTTTTAAACTTTTGACTTACGGTTTCTCATATAGAGATCTGAAGGCCTGGTTCACTTTATTTGAATATTTATTCTTAATTTCTATCATAGGTTAGAGATACCTTACAGAGATATACAGAGGCAAATGGGTGGAGTGCCATGTTAGTTGTACTTATTAAATCATGATTTGATTTCCATCCGAGATACTAATCATGCAAATGTTTTTATTCAAGTTTAGTTAGTAAATTCCTTGATATGCATTATTAAACTTTCTCTAAAATTACATGGAGAATACTGCATTTTTATATATTTAATACATGTGTCCAAATTCCACTGCAGCCCTTTTTTGGAAGATTAATAAACAGAGTAGAAAATTCTGGTTATTTTTTTTAAATAAACTTCAATTTTAGAAGAGTTGTGGATTACAGAAATGTTGCTAAGAGAGTGCATTGAATTCCTATGTGGCACATCCCCAGTTTCCCTATTGCTATCATCTTACATGAGTACGGTACATTTTTCACAACTAATGAACCAATGTTAATATATTATTATGTATACAGTTCACACTTCTTTTAGATTTCCTTTGTTTTTGCCTGATATCCCTTTTCTGTTCCAGGATAGGGCACGACTCCTTGGGCTCTCCAGAGTGTGACACTTAATTTTCCTTGTTTTCTGACTTTCCTTGGTTTTGATGACCTTGACAGATTAGGAGTACTGATCAGGTGTTTTATAGACTGTTCCCAAGTTTTTAAAGTGTGCATATATGAATTTCTAAAATGGCACAAATTATGTTATATTACTTTTTTACAACAAATGCATAAATGTAGAAACATTAAAAACAGTCATTTTAAAGAACTTTCTTCTCATCACTCTTCAAAAGTAACTTTTCTTATTGCTCATTATTAAAACTTCACCTTTACCTTGAAGGGACAGATTATACATAGTTACCATTGTTTTCTGAAATTATCTGCTGGGTGGCGTCCTACCAAGTGCTGCATGTCCCCAGGAAAGGTTAGCAAATTTGGGACATGTGTCTTCTCTTAACAGAAAAATGCACCATCCATCTTTCCTTCAACAACTTTTTAAAGACTTTGATGCAAGATAACAAATAAATCTCTGGGCTGTGCCACAGATTCTCTTGCTCACTCCCCATCTCATTGCTGAGGTGTTATAAGAACTCCATTGTGTGTATACACGCGCACACACACACACACACGCACATTCACACCGCATCTCCTTTATCTATACAGTGGAATATTACTCAGCCATCAAAAAGAATGAAATCTTGCCATGTGCAGCAATGTGGATGGAACTAGAGGGTATTATGCTAAGGGAAATAAGTCAGTTAGAGAAAAGCAAATGCCATATGATTTCCACTCACATGTGGAATTTAAGAAACAAAACACATGAACAGGAGAAGCGAAGGAAAAATAAAATAAGATGAAAACAGAGAGGGAAGCAAATCATAAGAGACTCTTAACTTAGGGAACAAACTAAGGGTTGCTGGAGGGTTGGTGGATGGGGGGTTGGGGTAACTGGGTGATGGGCAGTAAGGAGGACATGTGATGTAATGAGCACTGGGTGTTATACGCAACTGATGAATCACCGATTTCTACCTTTGAAACTAATAATACAGCATATGTTAATTAAATTGAATTAAAGTAAAAAATTTAAAAAAAGAACTCCATTGTATTTTAAAGATCTTTCTACAAATGAATTGCATGAATGACTTCCTACCGTACTTTGTATACTTCTAGCTTTAGTTTGCTGCCATTGCTTGCGTGTGTACGATGAAGTGAATGGATTAAAAGTGTGACCCTATCCCTGTAATTTTCCCTCATATTCTTTTCTTTATTCCAGTCAAAATAGTTGTTCCATTAATGTTGTCATATAAATTTTATGGGAGAAAACCACTTATTAAAAAAAAATTAAAGAACTCACTTTCTGTCAATAATTTTTTTTTTAAAGATTTTATTTTTATTTATTCGACAGAGAGAGAGACAGCCAGCGAGAGAGGGAACACAAGCAGGGGGAGTGGGAGAGGAAGAAGCAGGCTCATAGCAGAAGAGCCTGATGTGGGGCTCGATCCCATAACGCCGGGATCACGCCCTGAGCTGAAGGCAGAGGCTTAACCGCTGTGCCACCCAGGCGCCCCAACAATGTTTTTTATGATACATTTGTAATTTTGCAGTACACAGAAAGTTAGTTTTTTTTTCAGAGAGTTAGTTTTGTTGTATTCTATTTTTTGAAATAGAATCTAGCAAGCACAGTATACAAACTAATATTAGAAATGTCTATACTTCCATTGAACTTTAGAGAAAACATCACCACGTATAGACTGTTGTCCTCATTCTTGTTTCTTCCAGTCTTTAGATGCTTGTTCTGTATAATATTCAAAAGTACTGTTTACTCATACAGGACGGCACATTATTTTGTCTCCATATCGCGCGAGCACGCGCGCGTGTGTGTGTGTGTGTGTGTGAGTCTTCAGCTAATTTCTACCAAGGTAAAAGAGAATAAGCGTGACTTTTAAACATGACTGAAAAAATTATGGATCTGTGTTCATGCTCTGAGTGTTTGATTTTAATATGCCTCAAAAATTGTGATCACTTCATATCATCATTAAAGAAAATCTCAAAGAACACTATTTATGTAAGATTTATTATTAACAGTAGTAGATAAAAATCCATATTTCAAATAAACTTCTTGATAATTTTGAAGATTTTGATCTAGTTCTATTTAGGTATGATTATGTCGTTGCAGTTTCCTAGGGCTGATAGAGAGCTCATACAAAGGATGGAAGAAGTGTCAGGCTTTCTATTTTCTTGTTTTTCTCTTGGACTTGCCTTTCTTACTATGTTCAATTTGTTGTTTTTTCACCTGAAAAATTTTGACTCGCTTGTCAATTTGTGAAGATTTACGTGATTAAAACTGGATTATATGATCTATAAATCCACCTATCCATTTACACGCATGCTAGAAGGTGTTTCATTACTCTGAAAGTAAGGTAACACTATAAGGCCATATAGTGGGTTAAATGGTGATGCCCCCCCCCAAATATATGTCCACCCAGAACCCCAGAATAGGGTTGCTGTAGAGGTAATTAAGATAAGGATCTGGGCTTGAGATCATTTTGGATTAGGTGGGCCCTAAATTCCACATTGGGTATCTCACAAAAGACAGAAAAGAAAACGCATGGAAGAAGGCCATGGGAAGTCAGAGGCTCAGATTGAAGTGATGTGTCTGCAAGCCCAGGAAGGTCAAGAATTGCTTGTCAAGAATTCAGAAGGCAAAAGAGGTAAGGGAGGATTCTGTCCTGGATACACCTTGACATCTTGATTTGACTCCAGAACTGTGAAAAAACAAATTTCTGTTCTTTTAAACCAGTTACTTGGTGGTGATTGTTATGATAGCCCTAGGAAATAAATACAGGTCCCGTTGTCCACTCTTCTGTCCTGGGACTGTCCCACTCTTTACAGAGGGTACTAAACACTATCCCTGACTTATGCACACCTGAATGTAAACTGAGTGAGGTCAAAGTGTCAACTCGTGCATTAAATTCAGTACTTAAATACTGACAGAATTCTTTATATTGTTCTCCCATCCTAAGTGGGTGCATCATCTTACACAACACCTGGGGTACATTCACCCCACTTTGGAGGACCCTAGGAAGAGACTTTTTCAAAAAATATTTTATTTATTTGACACAGAGAGAGAGACAGCCAGCGAGAGAGGGAACACAAGCAGGGGGAGTGGGAGAGGAAGAAGCAGGCTCCCAGAGGACCAGAGAGCCTGATGCGAGGCTCGATCCCAGGACTCCGGGATCATGCCCTGAGCTGAAGGCAGACACTTAACGACTGAGCCACCCAGGTGCCCCAGGAAGAGACTTTTTACATTTCAAGTCTATCTGTTTGATTGTTTGAGCCATATCTTGAGAGTCCTTTCAGGCAATTATGCATATATTAGTTTCAGGTGTACAATATAGTGATTCAACAATTCTACCCATTACTCAGTGTTCATCATGATGAGTGTAATCTGAATCCCCTTCACTTGTTTCATCTACTACCCATGTCCCTTCTGGTAACCATCAGTTTGTTCTCTATAGTTAAGAGTCCATCATTTAATGTATAATTAATTTTTGCTCATTTAATTAAATTATTATATATTAATATATAATATATTACATGTATTATATATTATTATTATATTATATGCTTCATTTTTGTTATTTAAGATGGTAGTGAGATGAATACAATTTATTAATTTAATTAATAAATTAATAGATTTTTGAAAGCTGACCGTTAAGTGATATGTATTTGGTGGATAATAAAGAAATCTGGTTCTTATGGGAAATACATCAGAGCCTCTATCTTTAGAGAGGAGAAGTCAAGCATCTTGAAGTCACTTAGTCTAACCTGCTTTTTTCACTCTGAGATGTTTGACTTGATCAAGTCTTTGCTAATAAAATTTACTTTTCTTTTCAGTTTTATCACTGATAGCCTGAAGATGTTCTCCTGATCTTAGATAAATTGCTAAGACAACCTACAAATGTTTTGAAGTGACATGACTTTCATTCACTGAGCAACAAAGCCCGTGTTCAGTATATCTGTACAAAGACCAGAATTATACTGCAGTTGGCCTTTGTAATAAGTAGTCAGGGACTCGCTTGTGGGAAGAGGCTGAGGAAAGGGGTGGGGGGAAATGGATGGGCTGCTGCTTTGGTGCTGTTAGGAGCCAAAGCATATTGATCAATGCCTCTATGAATAACAGCCTGCTCATAGCATAATATCATGGCTTAAAATAAACCACCCCATGACAGTGTTTTGCTAAACAAGTCTTTGTCCTCAATGCTATCTTCCTGGGTAAAATTTGTTTTAAAAGGCTCTGATAATTCAGTATCAAAAGGACCCCCCCCCCGCCCTTAGGAGTTAAAAAATTTAACTGAAACAAAGATCAAAAAATAAATCCTTTGTAAAGTTTAGTTACCTTATGTGTAACCTGCCTCGATTTAGGAGTTCGGATGCAATAGAACGTTGGCTCTTCTAGATCATATAAATGATTCTTTGGTATATTTCAGTGACTAAATTCTGTTAACTTAGATTCAGAACAATCATCCTACATGTATTGAGTTCCACAAAAAAATTAATACTCTGTTCAGTCTTTTGAAAATTATAAAATGGCAAAAACCCAAACAGAGAAGCCAAAAAAATCCATACTGCTTATCTTTGCAATAGAAGCTGAAGAACTTTGTGGTCGAAGCTTTGGTAGAAGGAGAAGTGATTATAGTCCAGTTTTTATCCTTGTAGGTTTCATTCGATAGATCTGTTAAGGATCTAGTAGAGCTGGGTTCTCCTCATGAATCTGGGGACATGACAATGAACAAGAACAATTCCTGTCACCAGGAATTCACCATGTCGTTGGGAAGGTAGATGAATGAAGAGTATTAATAATAATAACAATAATAAGAACATATCTGCTATTGAAGCAGGATATATGCAGAACCACGAGAGAAAAGAGAGCAAATACCACTCTGTTGAAGTGGGGTAGGTGGGCAAAGGGCAAGCAGAGAGGCTGGAGAAGCAACCATCTGAGCTAAGGTTTAAATAAAAATAAAAATTGAGGATAAAATGAGAAAAAGAAGAGAAAATCAATGGAGAGATATGAACAGAGATGCAGAAGGCTGTCCTTCATGTCACGTGCAGGGAACTGCATGCGTTTCGGTAAATCTCAAGTGCAACCAGGTAGGCAGAGGAGAACAGAAAATCATGCAGAGCTTTTCAATCCCATTAAAACGTTAGATTCCCACCCCAGGCAGTGGGAACACATCTAGGATTTTAAGCTGGACAGTAATTTGATCAGCTCAGCCCAGAAAATCAACCACATGGTCAGTGGGCCAGTGGTCTCTGAGGTTGGGTCCACTGAGAAGAAAATACTAAAACTTCTATTTATGTTTGTTATGTATCTTTAAAATAATAAAGCCATTAGATGGTGCTCATTTTGGTGGGATGCTTTGGAAAGCTTTATTCTTTCTCTCATTTTTAACCCAGTGCTGTGGACTGTTCCTTTCCTGCCAGTGGAAGAAATTTTACACAGGTCTCATTTCTGGTCTCTTTTAGGGACAGTTCAGTATCCTTTTATCAGTGAAAACGCCAGGTCCCCATGATATTAAAAACAATACCTTCATTTGAAGTTTTCAGCTTTCTTCTCGCCTAGATTGTGTCTTCTTCGGGGTAGGAAGCTGGAGGGCAGAGGCTTCTTTCCTGTCCTCCTCGTTCTTCTTTCCTCTCTTCCTCTCCACATGCCAGGATTGGAGTGGATCACAGGTGGAGACTTGGTGAATACCCTTGTGATCTTGCTTTGCATCCTTGGGGGCTAGGGGGATGGACACGCTATCAGGACGTGCTCTTCATGTTTCTTGGAGATTGATCCTTTCAGGACCTGCAGCTGTAATTCCTACCACCCGAGAATACCTCTCTCTCTTCCCTCAGCAGGACATTTGCTCTACTCTTCTTTCCCCTTTAGACTTCTAGAAATCCACCCCTCCACAGCACTACTCAGGCCCTTTTGGTGGAGACCATTTCAAGATGTCTCTAGGCCAGCTCCCTCTGCTCTGGGCCATTTGTATATTCATAGTCCCCTCCCTCATAAGTGAAAATGCAGGTCCCTCCTAGGGCAGCTACCCTCTCCAGCTCACCCTAACACACTCTCTTTCTCTTTCTTTCTGTAACACACACACACACACACACACATTCTCTCTCTCTCTCTCCCTCTCTCCCTCACACACACGCTTTCTCTCTCTCTCCTAACTTCAGCATCTCTTACTAGTTCTTAAGCTCCTGAAACTCCTAACACCTAAACTCCTAAACAGCTACTAGCTATCTGACTGGTATCTTCAAGGTATCTCTCACTTGGCTTGGGAGATAGAACAGGCTCCTAGAAGTTGGAGGGGCTCCACAACTCTCTCCAAACTCCAGATGAATTTCAGTCTTTCTGTAACTGGAGAGAGTGATCTCTAATTCTTGAAGATTAGGTTTTACTATCTCTTAGCACATTCTTATAAGTGACGTAGCAGTTTTCTGTGGGATCTAGGTACGGGTTTCCTTTTATGGTGGTTTTCAACCTTTGGATCTGAGAAGTAATAAAGAGAATCACATCTATCATTCTGTTAAATGAAGAATTAGAGTAGAATGTAGAAATATTTAATATAGCAATGAAAATCCTAAACATATTCATGTATCTATATATATTGGGGGTTCAGTCTCAGAAAAGAGTCCTGATCAAGAATTATCAACAGGGCACTGGTATAATGAACACATTGGATGCATGTGAAACAGAATGGGGAGGACTGTTATACTGAGAAAGGAGGACAAGCTGAGGACCTACACCAAGGGAACAACAATGCCAGTGGTGAGGGAGGGAAAGCAGAATATCCTGGACTTGGAGATTCATTAGATGTTATTGTGGACTGAATTCTGCCTCAAACTCATAGGTTGAAGCCCTAACGCTTAGTACCTCAGAAGGTATTTGAAGATAGGACTTTTAAGAGGTAATTAAGTTAAAATGGGGCCCTTATTCTGGGCTCTAATCCAATATGACTGGTGTCTATGTAAGAAGAGGATATTAGGACACAAGAGACACCAGGGATGTCACAGAGAAAATGCCATGTGAGCGTACAGTGAGAAGGCCGCCATCTGCAAACCATAGAGAGAGGCCTCAGGAGAAACCAACCCTGCTGACACCTTGATCTTGCACTTTCAGTCTCCAGAACTGTGAGTAAATAAATTTCTGTTGTTTAAGCCACCCAGGCTTTGGTATTTTGTTATGGAAGCCCTAGCAGACGAATTCAGATGCCAGTAGGAGAACAGAGAAGGGAAGAGGACTTTGATTCACCAAGATAGAATTGTGTGGTGGGGTCAGCTGTGTAACAGTCTTGGGAGGAGGATTCTTGCCTTTCCCCTTCTCTCCTTACTTTTCTTGTATATCATTCACTTAATCAAGCATTCAATTGTTCAACTAAACTGCTACACTTTCTATGTTTATGAAAGATAAGGCCAGAGGGATTAAAAATAGTGGTTCAAAGCCAGGGCCTTTGAATCAGAAAGACTCTTGTTCAAATCCCAGCTATGCCATTTTGAGCAAGTTATGTAACCAGTCTTGTGAATGGACCTAAGCCAATTTGGTTTCTTGCAAGCCTTTGGTAAATGTTAGTATCCTCCATTATGCTAATTAATAACTTTCAGATTTTGTTCAAAGATAAATGAAGATTTTGGAGTCCCAGGCTCTGAATTATGGTTTTTGATTAGTCTTTCAAAGTGCTCACCAACCTAGAGGATTTTCCCAACTAGGTACTTCAGATGTGAGTAACCACTCTAGAGAATAAAATACAATTATGTATGAAAAGGTACATACCACACTGTTCATACTGAAGAATTTTAAGATAAAAGAGAGATATTGTAAAGCTCTCTAAGTTCATTTGCCCATCTCTACAGTGGAGTAATTTTACCAACTCCATATGTGTAGCACAAAGGTTAAAGTAAATCATGTCTGGAAAGCATTGAGCTCAGTTTCTAGCATATAGAAAGAGCTTAAAAATCATTAGTTATTTTCACTGCAAGGTAACTTGGCTCAACCAAGAAAATAACTTTGATTTTGTTGCTAATCCAAAAACTAAGAAATCTTTCTTAGGATCTTACTAATCAGCAGCAAACCTTTTTGTGCCTACAGAGCATATCAATTAGGTGGTGACACAGGACTGTTGTGTTGCTCTGGTCTTGCCAGAGATGGGGACTTACACATAGATTCTTTGTTCTTGAATCTTTACATATTTTATATCAAATATTTGTCAAGCTTTTGTTACAATACATCTTTTTTTTTTTTAATCCAGGAAAACAATTTTCCTTTCAATCTTTATTCATCTCTGTTAAGAAGTATATATTTACACTCAAAAAAGGTGGGGGGATACTACCATAGATTCCATTTTGAATTGTGGACATGTTTCAGAGGAAAGTTTGTTAACTTTGTGCGGATAAGTGGAGTGTTAAGAGAATGTTTGAGGTTTAATATGGTCCTGTGTGCACTGGACAAAGAACACAGATCGGGATATTAAATTCCATTTTGCTACTGAGGGCATATATGACTTAAGTTGTTGTTTAAACTCTGAATATACTTTTTAAATTTGTTGCTTTGCCTCTTTCTCCTTCATTATTAACATTTCCTGGAGCCTTGCATGTACAATTGGAAATATTGGGAGAAAATGCAGTGCAGCGTAGTAACTTCCAGAAAAACTGTGCCAACTATAAGATGCCAGTTTTTCAAATGTAAACTGAGAAAACCAGTCAAAATGTGAACATTTGGGCTATGTGATAATCTTCCCAATATTTGGAAACATTTTAAGTGGGCTAAGCTGAAAGAAGGGAACTGATATTATTACAACTAAATTTATAAACAATGATTGATCACTCTCTTTTCCAAAACTGTAATTTAAGTAGGAAAACATGTTGCCTTCGCCGCTGCCATGTCCTTCAGAAATAAGAACAGCTGTTTTGCCAGCAGTGTGGGCTCCCTTTTCTATAATGTAAGTAGCATCAATAAGAAGAGTTTTTCTGATTTCGAAAGCACCAGCTGCTCTGATGTTTTGGGAATATTCCCATATGTTCTGACTGGGAAAAATTAAGTGAAGCCAATCCAAAGACTTTTGACTTCATAGAGGAAACAAAGCTTTTCAAGACTTTATCAACCAGAAAGTTTATAATTAGAGTATTAATTTCCTGGAGGGAATTTTTGCTTCTTTGTGTAACTTAAAGGACAAATTTTTTACCCATTCTCTCATAAGAATTTGCTTTGTACTTAGAATTAATAGTCCAATGATCCAAAAATAGTCCCTGATGCTTGGCTGAAAAGCTAATTCGAGAGCCACTAGAAATGTATTAAAACATGAATTAGTACTCCAAATCACAGTCTTGCAGCCCATCAGAGAAATATTTTAATCTGCTTTACAAATGACTAATTTCATATTTGTGTTTAAGCTCACTGGCACTGCTTTGAAGACATCTGTTTCATGAATACTAACATTTAAGAGATATAAATAAGAACAAACAGAAACTTCTCTTGCAAGAAACTCCTTGCGGGGGACATTAAATGGCCTACACCTTGTGAAAAAGCTGTAAGAGTCTGGCTTAGAAATTGACTACATTTTTTCCCCACCCATAACGATGGTCTTCCATTAAGTCTTGTAGGGTCTCTCTTGGTTAATTGTGGCCCGAGAGAAATTGTAGTCCTTTGGTCAGGCCTGGACAATCTACATGAAGTAGGCTGGGCAATGGATCCATATGGGAGGACATGAACCAGAATTTTCCAGGAGGGTTAGGTCTGAAAGTGACTTCTCCACCTGGAAATTATATATGATCTTGGACCTAATAAATGTGCTTGTTCCTTTAAGTCTGGTGAGTGGATAATCTGAACTAGTTGTTTGTGTTAAAGGAGGAAATTCAGCACAGAAAAATAAGGGAATTATGTGTCAACAAAGATGGTGGAAATGAGGCTCTTTTAGTTTCCATTTCTGAGACTCATGTGTTCTTTAAGCTACATTTTTAACCCATGCTATTTCTGCGGTCCCTTTATCTTCTTCAGGCTGTCAACCTCTAAGATAATTTTGTCATACTTTAATTTCACACAATAGGTCTATTAAACATACTTTTTGCAAAACAGATGCACATATATTCCTCTCCTCTCCAGTATTTATATGCACACTGAGAGACTTCCTTCATTGTTGCTTCACCTTATTTGAGAATACACACCCAATGTGTAAAGAATCTGTCTGTTTATATAGTCAAACACATCGCTTAAATCTGGTTTAATTTGGGGACACTGATATCTACTGATTGTTTTCTGGTCAACATAGTGTCGTGGTTAATGATAATAATGATAAAAAAAATAATGACATCAGCTGACACAGAATGCTAACTATGTTCCATGGGTGGTGTGTCATGTCACTTTATGTTTTCAGTAATCTTTAACAGTAGGTAATTAAAAAAAAAACGATCTGGGTTTTTTTTTTTTTCTGGATCAGAAAACTAGAGACCAGGCAGAGTACATATCTTGCTTAAGGTCACACGGCTAGTAAGAGGAAAGCTAGGATTGGACGCTTGTGTCGCCTAACTCTAGATCCAAAGCCTTCACTGTTTTCATTACATCACGCTGCTTTCTTGACCAGGACCTTCCTGGAGACAATGGGGAGGAATGTGCCGTTTTGATTTGCAAGATGGCCTAAATCTTCAGGACGCTGTTGTTTCTTTTCTTCATTTATACATTCATATCTTTTTAAACCTCCCTCCCTTCTACCACAAGTACCTACTGTCCTGTGTTGCCATAGGAAAAGTTGTATGTGCAAAGTTATGAGGCTATTTTTCTTGGAGATGGAAACATTTATGGCAATTTTATGAAAAAAATATAGGCAGCAGGCAATGCTTACTACAAATGAATGAATTATAAATTGTAGAATCTCTGCTGTTGGGTCCCATTTGAGGGGGATTGGGAACTTGCTTGAACCTCTCAGTCTTGTCTCTTTACTGAGTTCCTTCACACAAGGGTGACTGGGTGGGGGGAGGGAATGGACATTGATTTGACTTGTAAGTGCTTCTAAAATGGTGATGTAAGTTGAAAGAATAAAAGAGTGGTAGTGGACGGAGGAAGAATTAAGTTTCCTGGATCCCATGAGACCATTCTTTGCATTCATAGGACCTTTGCAGCTTGTGTTTCCTGTCAGAGCTTCTCAAAGCTAGGGAAACCTTGCTGAGATATGCCATAGCTGCTGCTTCCCTTTGAGGCTACCCTGTCTTTTAAACGGATTTTGTATCCTAAAATAACAAAATCCAGAATAAAATCAAGTTTCATAAACTACGTATGTGGTTGTATACAGCTTCAGGTGGTGCGTGTGTGTGTATGTGTGTACACGTGTGTGTGTGTGTGTGTGTGTGTGCTTCAGGGATGGGGATAACTCTTCCTTAACCTCACAGAAATGCTGCAGTGTGTAAAGCTGATGTGTTATTTCTCAATGGTGGACTAATCTCCAGATTTCATATGTGAATTTACATAATTTAAGTAAATATTTTGTATTTTTTCAAAAATTTGGATTTATGTCTTAGGGTGGGAACTGATAAAAAGTTAGCAATAGCCAACAAACTCTCTTAAAACAGATCTCCTATTTGGCATGACTCCTACACCAATCATTATCTAAAGGAGTCTACGTTGTTGAACTAAGTAGAAGTGTGTGCCAAGCACCGTGAAGGGTTTGGGATTTTACTTTAGCTGCAGCCTAGTGAGTTAGCCTGACATAGTTTCATTGATGGTAGGGATATAAGCTTCCTGGATTAGAGTCAGCACAGTGGGTTACAGCCAATACCTGAAGCCAGAAAATCAGCATTTCTGTGCTGATTTCTGAGCCCCCGTTCCCACAGAGGGTTGTGAGAAGGCCATGTGCACAGTGGACTGACTTACAAGAGAGGAACGCTGACCTTAGGGAACAGGCAGTAAGCCAGGGCTACCCTCTGCCTTGGAGGAAAGCACTATCTCTATCTCCCAGGTCTGCTTATTATACAAACATCCTTGAAAATATAGTCTACTGGAAAGGACTTTTAAGACTTGCAGAAATGCAAGTAACTCGGGGAGAATTCTCTCAACAGTTTCTTTTTCTACTTTCCATTTCTTAGTATCTATATTTATTTCCCTTTCCAATACCCTGGCCACACTATCATCTTGCACTTATGACCAGAATTGACAGAGAGGAAAATGGTTAGTCCATTAGTTCAGTAATCACTTTGGATCTGTTTTATAGCTGACCTGATCATTTGTGCATTAATTAGCCACTAAGACATAACAGTTCTGTAAAAAAAAAAAAAAAAAAAGACCCTATTGGAAAATGGCTTCCCTCAGTACCAAAGCTTGAGGATCAAGAGCCTGACTGGAGGAAAGCCTAAGTAGGATAGTCAGGATCTGGGCCCAGTTCTAGAACAGACAAAGAATCGAAGAAAGTAGCTGAACATCAGCAAGTATGGTAGCTTTAATGCTAGAGAACTAGATTAGAAGAAAAACACCTTAAGGACTAGCTTCCTTAAGTTGTTTTCTGCTTGGGCTTGCCCTCAGGTCCATTTTCCATCGTTTTTGCTCACTGTCAGCCATGAGAGGCCTGCGCCTGTGGACTCCATTACCCAGAGTCCCTTGCCAGCTGGCTTCCTTTGGGAGGCTCCAATAGTGATAAAAGGTGGGGAAGAGAGCCAGGGAGGGGATTCTTTCCCATTCCCTTCTTGGGCTGTGTTTCTGGCAGTGACTCAGTCCTTCCATAAGTGCAGCTCCAGGTCTCCACAGTTCTGGTTCTGAATGGATCCTAGTGTTTCAAGACTGGGTGGTAATGGCATCCCACTATTGTTACTCTTCAGGTTCTTCAAAATCCCTGGGCTGTTCTCTTGATTGTGCCCACCCCTCCATGGGTTGAACTTCATTCAAGTCTCCTGAGTATTTTGAGCCGTGTTCTGTTTCCTGCTGAGACTCTGACTGATATAACTAGAGAAAAAAGATAGGACTCTAGTCTCAAAGGACCTAAGATAAATAGTATTGAGCCATTACTGTGTGTCAGTTTAAGCCTCACTGCAAGCCCATGAGGTAAAAACTATTACTAGCTCTGGGAGACAAATGAGGAAAATGGGCACAAAAATTTAGCACTTTGGGAAACAGAGACTTCATCCCAAGCCGTTGGACTCTAAAGACTTCACAGTTGTCATAACTGCTATAAGACATATTGCCAAAGTCAAGCATGACCTTATGCTGTTCTGTGGGGCGGAGGCTTCGTCATCACCATCCCAGGAGGCGGCAGGCAGCCTCTCAGGAGAAATAAGGCAAGAGTAAAATGCCGAGTGGTGTTCAGGGGTCAGAGGTGTGGGGTCAGATGCAAACGGGCCTCGTTGCTGCATCACTGGTGTTTTAGTCCAGGGCTAGTCCTGTATCATAAGTGTAGATTCAGCCCAGGTTTTTGAGGTTAGGACTCCCAAGCTTTGGGAATTAAGGGCCATGGGGGCAAGAAGTCAAGGGGAGTCATTTGCTGTGTCTGGGTTTCAGGCTATAAAGTTGTATGTCCTTTGTAAATGATGTATTTATCTAAGAATGATGAAATGTACCATTGAATGCAGAGAGTAGTGAGTGCTCTTCAAAACCAATTAGAGGGCAAACATATTTCAAAAAAGAGCTGTATGTTAGCAAAATGAACTCAATGAGTCAAACAGATTGAGGAAAAAAAATAGCATGTCCAGTTGGGTGGTTATCTGCCTTTCAGACTTCTGGGACTATTTATTTTCCAAACCAGCAATGGACATGAAAAGAAGCAAAAGGTCTAATAATCCAAAACAATAAAAATAGCTTATAATATATTTGGGATCATTTAATGACTACAGGGAAAAGCATGATTTCTTTGGCTAATAATTACAAAAAAACTCCGTTCTTATTGGCACCAAAGCCCAGAGGCCCTGGGAAAAATAACAGGGTAAACAGTGAAAAAGATTGATGAAAGAATATTTTGAAATATCCACATACCAGTTTGTCTCAGAAAGACAACTGACTAGTCTCATTGCAAATGCAATGTTGCCAGAAGAGAGAAGAAAGCAATGAATTGTCGTGAGAGACTGTGATGAGAAGTGACAGCCAGTAACAGAAATCCTCGCTAGGGAGGAGGTGGAAGAAATACCAATTAGCTGAATCCAGCAGCCAGAGATCATTTGCTGTGCTGGCAAGCATGGCTCAGCCTCCCCTGACACCTTTCCCGTGTCCTATTTGGGGCACTTCCAACCAGCACAGGACAGGAGCCTGTCCGTGGTCACCTGACCGCTTCAACTCCCAGCAATGCCTTCTGCCTCACCACCTTCTTTATCACTTCTCCATAGTCCTACTTTTATTCTTCGAGTCTAGGTTCTTGTTTTTGTAGTCTTAGAAGCTGCTCTGGGGAAAAATTAGATGTAGGAAATGCTGCTCATAATTTCCTCCTCTTGGAGATTCTCAGTGCACATTTACACAATAAAAATAGGTGAGATTCTAAAGAACCCCTTTTTTATTTTTGCTTAACCCAGCCTGTCAAACTGTGTTAGCATTGGGAAATTTTTATTTCTGTCCCAAGATCATTCTTTGGGAAATGCTGCCGTAGTTGCTACACACCAGACACAGATGTGTCATGCAGTCACCTGTTATCAATCAGGGCTGGACAGTAAGGAGAGTTTAATAAAGGGACTGTTTGCAAAGGCGTAGGCTTGACTTCTGTAAAGGAACAAGGGAGAGTGAGAAACATGGGTAGTGACATTAGAGAGCCGTTACTGCTCCGAGCCGTTACTGCTCCCAGGCTAAGGAAACTGCAGAGAGAGAGAGAGAGAGAGAGAGAGAGAGCTTGCAAGGAGCTTGCAAGGTGACAGGCAGCTTCCAGAAGAAAGATACAGTCAACCTGAGTGACCCAGTTGGAAGGAGAGAAGTGCATAGATGCCTGACCTCCTCCTCCCTCCTTTTGACTCTGCTGTTGCCTCCTCTGTATGCCAGCGGCTGCCTTGCTAGAAGCCGGAGGGCAAAGTGGTTCTCAGCCTGATCCAAGCAGGTCAGCATCCCAGGGTGGAAAAGGGTGGAATAGCTGCGAGGGCCAAAGAGAAGACACTCAGCACAAATTTCCATACTATCGAGTTCAAGCTTCCTAAATTAAAGGCAAATAATCGGTGAAATTTGCATTATATTTAAAGAGATACAGAGAGAGATCTCTCCGGGTCTTAAAGAACAGAAGCATTTGGATGGATATCCTTGCTATGTAAAACAGCTCAGAAAGGACAGCTCCTGGTGGATTTTGAATCAAATAAAGCTGTTGACTAACTTGGTTCATGCATGCAGCTAAAGTAGTCTCCAGCTGTGTTTCATGGGGGTACTTCCCGGCAAGAAGATCAGAAGATGTTGCTATCTTTGGTTCACTGATTGATGAAAAGTAGGTACAAAGTTGCTTGACTAGGCTTTTGGAGTCAATCATGGCACTCCATGATAAAAATACAGTGTGCACACTGGAAGCCGTAGGCAAATATTTTGATAAAGAACAATTCATTGGTGTACTAGAGAAATAATGCATAGAGTTTCTGTTTGAACTGTCAGGTACCTGTTTTGTCATTCCAGGGAAATAGTCTTTTAGAATAAACAAACACAAGGATGTAGAGTCAGAGACAGGCTAGAGTCCTGATCCCCTCACTTAAGTGGCAGTACCCGCCTGGCTGATTCATCAGTCTCTGCAGGCATTGTTGTTTTGGTTACATTATAATCTGATGCTAGTAGGAGCTAATGTTCGCAGATCTCTCATTCTGTGCCAGGCACTTCATGTGCATTTTCCCAATAATCCTTATAATAGGGGAAGATGCATGTATTGTTCCAATTTTCAAACAAAGAAGCTGAGTCTCTTGCCCAAGGTCACACTGTTAACAAGCCCTTGGCACATTGCTTGGTAATGATAAGTGCTTGATAAATGTTAGATGCTAAAACTATTTATTTTTTTTATTTTAATGTTTTTTATTATGTTAGTTGAAACTATTTATTATTACTACTATTGTTAATATTACTTGTCAGCCTCTATCCCAGAAATAATAGGCAAATGAAGTGCATCTGGAATATGGGGAATGTGGCTAGTTTGATTTTATATATTGATGATATTACTGACCCCCTTAAAATGAAGCATAATGGTAATTGTTCCTTAGAAATTGTAATCATTCTGAAACTTTCAAATGTGTTACACATCTATGTATTTGGAGTGATTTAACACACGAAGGGACAAGTTATATCTATTTTTCTGATTTGTTCCCTAGATTTTCTATCCTTCAAAGAGGAATATTTTAGAGTCAACACAGTTCCAGAGAGAAAGAAACACTTGGTTGAAGCATTGACCTTGAAGACGCAGGTTTTTAGAGTCTGGGAAAACATTAATATCATTTATTCATTTACTTAGCCATGCAGTCGTTAAACTCCCATTATGTTCCAGGTAGTCCAGAAATTATGAAAACTTATTACCAAAGAGTGGTCACTGACCTGTTACATAGAAACAATATTTCAAGACCTAGTCTGCTGCTGGACTTTCTGTAGGTGAGGCCCCTTAAAAAAGAGAACACGCTGTTTATTCTAGAAGTTCTAGAATAGCTGAAAGTAATCTATGGTGAAAGGACATGAGGGAAACTCCTGGGGCTCTCTAGATAGAGATGTCTGTTACATACAGGATTTGCTACAGAACTTGCAGGATCCAGTGCAAGATGAAAATGTGAGGTTCCTTATTCCAAAGTTATTAATACTTTTGGCAATAGCAGAGCCTTAAACCAAGCACAGCCTCAAACCAATACAGATTATAATGTAACCAAAACGACAATATTAAATATCATTAATAAATTAAATTATATTCTAAGCATGAGTCCCTGTGTGACCAACTGTACAGGTCACACGCTCAGGAGGCTTGTTCTGGTTGTACAGGTGTATGCATTTGTCAAGCCATTGAACAGAACCCTTAAGATCCACATGTAAATTATATCTCAATTGAAAAGTGTAAAATTAAAATAGAATAAAAGTAAAATCAAGTGGAAGAAGACTGGAGGTTGATGCCTTGTTCCCAAGTAAACCATTGGAGCAAATCATTCATTCTTTGTCAAATGTTAATTGAAAGACCATTCTGATGGGTGCTAATTATTATATATATATATATGTCTCTATATGTCTTTATATATATGTCTATATATGTCTCTCTGTATGTCTCTCTCTCTCTCTGTGTATATATGCCGTAACAATGCTTACATAGATACATAGACATATAGGTATAGTCTTTACACCCAAGACTCAAGGAGCTTACATGACAGCTGGAAGAGCATTCTTCTCATCTTCAACTCTGGTTGAAACAAGGCTTTATATCTGTTTATATACCCAATCTGCACTTTGATCTATTCTGCATTCCAGCTTTCTACTCCTCAGTCTGCCCTCAGCCATCCTGACACCAGTTTGTTCTTCTATCAGAGCTTCGGGTCACTGGCCAGTGTTTCTGGGTTTCCATCATCTTGCTGCAGTTCTGTGTCCAAGAAACTGATGTCCTTGGGTTCCAGTAGCTCCTCTGACCCTGAAGTACCTTTGCTGTCCCCTAGTGCACCTGGAGCCTCAGTCCCCTGCTGAAATCTAAAAATAATATATATATTTTGAAATTTTATTAATTAATTTATTTTTTTTGAGAGGAAAGAGAAAAAGAGAAAGATTGATTGAGGCGGGAAGCAGAGGAAGAGGGAGAGAGAGACTCTTAAGCAGGCTCCATGCCCAACATGGAGCCTGACATGGGGCTTGATCTCACAACCCCGAGATCAAAGCCTGAGCTGAAATCGGGTCAGACGCTCAACTGACTAAGCCACCCAGATGCCCCTAAAAAGAATACAATACTTCCCAGTCATGAAATTACTGGACCATATGGTAATTCTATCTTTAAATTTTTTAAGGAACTTCCATACTGTTTTCCACAGTGGCTGCACCAGTTTGCATTCCCACCAACAGTGGATGAGGGTTCCTTTTCCTCCACATCCTTGACAACACAAAGGGGATTAAGAATACACTTACCGTGATGAGTATTGAGTAACATACAGAATTGTTGAATCACTATATTATACACCTGAGACTAATATAACACTATATGTTAGTTACACTGGAATTTAAAAAATAAATGAAAGTGATGCAATACTTTTAATGTCACGTCAATACTTAGCCTGCATTTTAGACAATATCCTTTATGCCTAGAAATCTTTCAAAAGCCAAATATTAAGGGTAATGTGGGGAAAAATGCCATTCTGTTTATGTGTAAGGAATCTTCTAGTGATGCTGTTGGATGAAGATGAGTAACAACCTCCAGGCTATCTCATAACAAACATGATCATAAATGAGATGAAATACACAGTACTTCTTCATTTAAGTGAGATAAAACAGCTAACTGAGGGTGACAAGTTGCATACAAATGGTATTTTTATTGTCCGTGGTCATATAAATGGACACTGACAATAACAAAGTAAGAGGGAGGCAACTACATGTCAGCCTGTGTCCTTGGAACCAGTGACCTCTTCATACTGGGGTCTAACCAGGGGCTGAAGGGACGGACATTTGCTAAAACAGAGTAAAGGGATTTTCAGTTTTAGATAGATGTTTAAAGTAGAGGACTTAAATTTTTTTCTCCTAATCCAGAGGTTCGGTTAGTTTGAGATTTCCTGGGGAGCAAACCAGTTATTTGGGAAAAGGTTATTTTATTTTTTTAACTTGACAACTGATGGTGTTTTATAACACCCTGCCTATAGCTGTATATATAAAGCTGACATTATTCACCTGCTCCTGGTTACTTACAAGACAGCGGCCTTATTGAGATTCATTTTAATAAAGATTACCCAATTTCCCACTTCTCTTTGACTGTTTTTTCTATGAATAAGTTTAACTCCCTTTATTTTGTATGACATGTGGTCTTCAACAAGATCATGGCCATATTACTGGATTTGAACTATAGAAATCAACAAATGTTGAAGTATTTGTCCAAAAAAGATTCTCCATCCTTCACAGACGCTGTTTCTATCAATCATCTATTCATCTTCTTTATGTTCCTGGGTATATCAAAAAGTCTTTTGAGAATGCTAACTCATATGATGCTGTGTGAAAATGAAGTGTTTATAGGATCTCACAGATCATCCACAGAAAAAGCTAAGGAGTATTCTGGAAATTATAATCTTGATTTGTTTCATTGTGTATAATTTACCTTCTCAGTCAGACTTCAGATTCTCAGAGAACTAAGTGGTGCCTTTAGCCCCATTTTTATCCACAGAAATGCTTAGCGCAATTTCCAAATGCCCGAGGCAGTGCCGGATTCAATACATTTTCATTAAAAGAAGGACTAAATCTGGAGTTGATATTTTACAAAAACTGGGAAATTAAATTCATCTTGAGGTTCACAAGGTAAATGTGTTTCAAGATTAGTCAATGCTAATTTTGCTTATTTTTTTTAAAGCTCCCAGAAAAGCTTATTGCGGTAATTGATTATTTCCAACTCTCTTAAGTATAGAGAAAATTCCAATTCTCAGTGAATTCACTACAGACTTCTGTGCTTTTTACTCTTGGAGGAATTTGACTCAGATAGACCAGGAGATAATAGTGAGCATCCAAAACCTGCAGAGGAGTTTCTGCTCCTCTCCCAACACTTTGCATGATGCGGTGTATCTTGAAAGTGATGGGTAAATATCACCTAACAGAGGAGCCACCCCACTGTTATTGTTCTTAATCATTGCTTCTGGGAGTAAAGGTGATGTTTCTTTGCAGTTACTCTGCCTGCAGAGATAATTGTGAATGTTTAATGCTCTTGTTTCAGAAATGGCCTTAGTGATTTCAGTTGAATTGTTTAAAATGAAGTTACTTGCTTTTGTGTGTAATACAAATACCTATAGTCCTCACCAGTTTGTGACAATGCCCTGAGAGCAGTTGAATCTAAATTTTACTGGGTACAAGTTTACATTGGCTACCAGGCTCTGAAGGCCTGCAAAATTCTTCCCAAATATATCTGAGATTCTTCAGAGACATTTCCCTTGAACCCCCAAATTGGTCCTGCTTGTTCTGTGGCTGGTCTCCATATGCAGAGACACACAGTCCATGCCATTGATTTAGGATTCAATAACACCACCACCCCTGCTTCTATTGCCAAGCGCAGGGATCTGTAATCGCTGGTGCTGGAGGAGCTAGGGGTGAGTGTCCACTTCTATGGTTGCTAGGCCGTGCTGTAACCCTCCCCTCTACCACAGAACCCACTGCCAGTGTGGGCAGCCAGGCTGGTGGCCAGGTCCCAGTGCTCGCCTCTTTCCCGGTTCTGCCACTACAGACTGGTCATGGGAAGGACATCCTCCCTCTCAACCATGATTGATTCTGGGGATTTCTTAGCAAGGTAGCTTAGACCTTAAAGTTCAGTGAAATATTTCCTTAGTTAACAGTATTGACCTTTTCCTTTTTAGGGTGCATACAAATCCACCCAGAATCTGGGTGGGGAGAGGTTCCAGGATTACCATGGATGTGGTTGGAACCACATCTCCTCACTGACCTTCAGACTCTGCACACATTCTTCTCAACCTTTCCATATTTTCCCCTTAAGATTAATTAAAGACAAAACAAACCAAAACAAAACAAAATGCAGAGCTTGAATGCACAACCCTGAGATCAGGACCTGAGCTGAAATCAAGAGTTGGACTCTTAACTGACTGAGCCACCCAGACACCTCGAGATTAATTCTTTCTTAAGTCCCTACTGACCTTACTTGAAGTTTGACTCCTGATAGTCCCTCTTTGTCTATGTCCCCAGTTTGCTAGACATGTTTACATGCAATCATAGTTTGGGAGATCCCCAGCACCTGCATAAATCGCTAATACGATGGGATATGGGGTGCAGGAGGAGTTATAATACAAAGGTGTCACATGACTAAAAAATTCCAGTTTACCCAGCTCAGCTGGAATGGCCTTTATACATGAAAAAGTGAGCATTTACACTCTGATTCCTAGAATGTCTGGGTGGACAGGTGTCATTGAAAAGTTCCCTCAGGTGATTCTGATATGCTCTTATGTGAAGACAGAGAAGAAATGAAGGGGAAGGGTGGGTAGTGGGGGGAGGGTATCAGAACATCAATGTCTACTAAAAGGATATAGGATACATCTTAAAGTATAAAATAATGTGCCTAACTTAAACACACTTAGGCAGGGGTTCAAAAAGGTAAAACAGAATTCTCAGAATGGGTGTGAGAGATTTGAGGAGTAAGAGCATGGGAAACCTCTGCTTATAGCTTCTCCAGGGTTTTAGTTTATACTAGTTTTATTGTACTCTCTCTTCTGGCTCCTGCAAGCATCATAATTACATAACTGTCAATTTTCTGAGCTATGCCTCTGGTGGGCTTTTATATTTTTCTCATTCTTCGGAGTGGGGTGGTGTGATGATTTTTTAACCCCCTTTAAAATAGCTTAGATATTTTATTCATCATTTTAGAGAATATGTCTGTAAACCATATAGTCCAGTTACTTTGGCTGTATTGGTTAGTGGAAAATACCAGAGTCAGCTCGCAAGAGAAGGGGAAGCCACAGGAGATTGGGCAGTAACCTTCTGGAAACATAAATAGTCTTCAGAATATGCTGATGGTGGACACATCTGGTGCTTGAAGCTGTGGCAAACCAGGAACAGATTTGGATTAGTTACTATCATGTGGTGATTTGCAAAGTCATTAACAGGTGAGGTGAAGTCGCAGAATTAGAGAACTTTGGAGCTAGAGGGGATCTTCTAAATCAGTGGCTTTCCAATTGTGTTGACTAAAGTCTGCAATAAGAGACACATTTTACGTCATGACTCAGTATCTACCTAGGTATGTCTGAAACAAGTTTTATGCACACACACACACACGCACAATAATTCATACACTTACCGTGGGGAAGCAGTTATTTTCTATTCTATTCTTGAATCACTGAATTAATTTAATATTTCGTATATGATTGTGAACAGGATTGGAAAGTACTATTATAGAACATCTTGATCAGCCTTTCATTTTTCAGAATTGGAGAACCCTAGCAATTAAGTGAATTTCACAACCTGTATGGCTAGTTAGGCCTGGAACTCAGGTCTTCTGATTCTTCTGGGGGTGCTGAGGTTCTTGATATGAATGTGTAATTAGTAGTGCAGAACATTAATTTTTAATATTTCTGTTGGACAGTGTATATGTTAGGCTGTATAAGGATTATAATTGTAACTGTGCAGTAGTTTTGAATGTAAATATATATGAAGATTCCATTGTTCAGTTAATGATACATTCACTTTCAGTCTGCATGTGAAGAGGGAACAGGCAGAGGCTCAGTAATATGAAGAATGAAATTGGGAGCTACTCCTGAGAGCTTGAATTTTGGGTTCCTTGTCCCTCATTGTATTCAGATTTCCTTGTTTCTCCGTTATTTCGATCCACAGTGCATCACTGCCCTGCATGGCTGTGAGAGGAATTAACTAGGGGATACCTTTTATGTGAAGAGCAAAAGGCCTTCCCTCTGGAAAGGGCTTTGGGCATTCTCAACTCCTAAATGGTCTCTTGTTAGGAGTTAGTACCCATCAGATGACCTCTCTTTCTTAAGTGTTGCTCTGATATTCCCTTTACCCTCAATGAGTTAACTGTCTAGCATGGGCCCTGTATTTTGAATTCCCAGTAAGTGGTATTGAGTTTTCATGAACTTATGTGGTCCCATTTTGACCTAGCGGCATACATTACAAAACCAGTGGTTGACCAAATACTCTGCAATAGACCATTCGTATCAGGTACTTGGTGTGTTTATTAGAAAGGCAGAATCCTGAGCTCTGCTACAGACTAACCAAACTGGACTCTCAGGGATGAGTCTGGGAATCTACATCTTTGACAAGCTTTTCTTCTGTGCACACTGGCTGATATTGTGAGTTCCATGTGGGCAGGCATGATATCTGTTTTGCTTGTCACTCCATCTATAGTAAGTGGCACATAGTAGACCCTTAAGACTTATTTGTTAACTGAATGTTCTACCTCGTACTTCAGTATCTTCAATAATGGGGCAACTGATCAACCAACCCCTTAGAAAAGCTTAGTGAGACAGTATGTGGGTTCTGGAGTCTGGCTTCCTCTATCATTTGCCCATTGTTCAAAATTGAGCGAATTGCTTAATATGTCTTAGCCTATATATTTTTATCTGATAAAGTGGAGATGACTCTACTACCTACCCATAGTTGGTTATGAGGATTAAATGAGTTAATACATATAAAGTACTTAGAACAATGCTAGACAGATGGTAAGAACTCCTGAAATATAAGTCATGTAATTTTTAGTATGTGCTAGATACATTCTTGAGTGTTATCTGTTCCAGCCCTTTATCTTGTCAGATTGTTTTCATAGATGAGGAAACTAACTAACCCTTAACACAGACAAAACAGTGGTCCCTTTGAAGACACATTCTTTCCTGGTACCTGAAATTTCACCATTAGAAGTTAGAGTAGAGCTTCGAACAGCCTTGCAGATCTCTAGAAGAAGTTACATGTTGTTGGTTATTGAAAATTATAATGATTTAGTTTTAATTTATTTTTTGTGGCAAACAGATGATGGGATAAACAGAGACATAATTATATATAATTATATATATAAATTTCCAACAGCACTTAATATAATACTTTATGTGTAATAGATGCTTAATAAATATTTATTGAGTTAATGATTGGCTAGATGAATGGATGAACAAATGAATGAATAAAAAATGAATAGAAATGGAGGTCCCAAGAATAGATTACTTTTCTAATAAATGTGAGCGAAAGGGTGTAAAAGTAGTTTTATTTTTTTTTAAACAAATGAGGAAATCTAGATTTGCTCAAATTAGTTGAAAAAAAAAAAAGGGAGCCAGTAAAGAGGGAGATACTGTAGAAGATACTGGTGTACTTGAAAGCTGGGTCTCAAAGGAGATGCATAGGAATGGGATAAATTTTCCAACTGGAAGGGTTATCTGTGCAGAGATATTTTTTTTCTGTGACCTTTTCCTTTCTTGTGAGAATAAAAATTGTCGGTGGGAGAAAGCAAAATCTTTTGCAAGTAAATGCAGATTCTAGGGGAAAAAATGTAGTGCACAAATTCCTCCATTTTATTTATGTGTTTTGAGCTTAGAATGGTTTGAGTTAAACTGATTTATTCTCCTGCACATGCTATTTGCAATTAAGGACTATTCAGCATCAGCCATCAACACCTGCTATTTGTCTTAGTTTTTTTTTTTTTTTAACCTGGCACTACTTTCAGAGGCTCTTATTTCTAAATTACAGATTTCCTTTTAGAAGGGACACAGCCCTAATTTGCAAAAGGAGATGCTGTGCAGCCTAAAAAGCCAAAGCTGACTTGTGAATTTATGTTTTAGTTTTTAAATTTTGTGCATGACAATGAAACATCGATGGAAAGGCTCCTGGTTTCTGCATTAGATAAGGACGCATTGCACTGCCAAAATGCGAGCTCTTTGTTGGTTGTTGAAATTTGGAAATTTTGAAAGCACTTAATGCATTTGTCTGAGACCAGCTAAATTTAATCCGTTTGACAAGGATAAGTTACAAATGACTTGTTTGATAGATCAACTGTGGGAGATGAAATGCAGATGAGGCTATGATGAGCACAGGGGTAAATCTTCTGTTCTTTGCCAGGGAAAGAAATGGCCAAGCATGCTTTGAGTACACTTGCCGGGCTGATTCAGGACCAGATGAATGATGCTAAAGGCAGAAAGTGTCATCCTTGCTTGCTGTTTTTAATTCAGAAGGCATTACTAGGGTGCAAGTGTCATTTGGTAGTGGGTGTGGCAATGTCAGAAAAGAGATCCGCTGCTTCTCTGAAGCCTGAGGAATCAAACTCAAAGTGCTTCAGAAGATGAGCTCCCCACGGCAAAGGGTGAGTGGAATTGGAAGTGGCGACAGTGGCTGAATCTACTCCTTATATATATACCTTATGTATATACCTCAAGGATGCCAGCTCCTGGGTCTACCGCCTGGTTGCAGTCCTGGCCACCTCCAGTCGCCAGATGTTTAATCTATAGTGCATGGTTAGTGCCGGTATCTAACTTATGCAACTCTTGTCAGAACAGAATGAGGCAGTCCATGTATAGACTAGGGACAGCGCCTCCCAAGAAGCCCTCTGTAAATATTTGCTGCGTTATTCTTCCTTTGATTATTGGAAGTAGAAAATATGAAAATGAAACCCATGCCATGGAAAGAGACTCAAGAAATATTTTTAGCTCTAATTTTATTTTAGAAAACCTGCCCTGCTCTGTCTCTGAGATTAAAACCAAACAAGCTAGCAAACAGCAGCAGCAGCAACAACAATGGTGATTTCAAAGCTTAAAGGCTAGACAGACCATGGTCTGTCCAGCCACCAGTGAGGCTCTCTAATAGTGGAGGACTTTGCCCACTTCCAGACGCCCTATACTCACAGGATGTATGGTTCAGGGACTGCCTCTGCCTAGTCCACTTTCACACTGTGATGCTGTTCCCTGCACTTTGGAGCACGGAGGCACCTGCCACCTAGACAGGAGCATAGATAATATCCCTGAGACCAGACACTGAGACAAATGGCATTGGTAGGGGAAGGGTGGGTAGACAGTTCTTTTGGGGTTGAATTTTGGGTGACTTAAGATATTGTTTGATTCTGATTTGAAGCTGGCAGAAATATCTGGACTTGCGTCATGTGCAAAGCTGAGCAATATCACATTGCTGGTTGCCAATAAACAGGGGCTGTTGGGAGAAAAGAGGGGAGAAAGCTATTACTCGAGTGCTGACAGTTCTGCTAGCCACTGAAGGAAGGGACCAGCTGGGTGTCAGCAGTTCTGCCTTCTAACCCTGAGGGCAGGTGCAAGGCAGGAGATGTTGAGAGAGTCCCAATCTTTCTGGGCCTCAGTTTCTTCACGTGTAAAATGCATACTTCTTACTGGGTTGCCTCTGAGATTCCTTCACGGCCATCATTTGTGGATTTGAATAGAGGTCATCAGTGTGTGAGCACGTGGGAAAGTAGAGTGGACCTAAGGAAAGAAAGGGAAGAGGAGAATCTTAAAAGGAAAGGCAGATATGGAGACAAGGAAGAGAAGAATAAAGAAAGCAAAGGCAAGAGCAGACTAACACAAAAGAAAAGAAAATATGAAGGAGAATAAGCAAAGGGGGGACAGAGATGTGATAACAAGCACTGAGCTCTTTAAATGGTCAATGGAGGAGTTGACCTGAGAAGAGACGGCTCTGGAGGCACAGAGTCCTTTCTTTCAGGTTGCACAAATCTCAGCTGGTCAGACTCTTGCTCTTAGAGGAGAGGCAGAAGCGAAGAGAAACGCAGGTAGGATAATGGGAAGTTGTGTGTGGACGGAGCGATGCCAAAGGAGAGGGAGAAGCAATCCAAAGGGAGGAAGAGGCATCCCCCTATGCTGCATAGTTTGGCTCACCCAAGCCTTGGAGTCAAGAGTCCCTCTGTGCCAAGAATTCCCTACCTCTGCTCTAGGCAGGTCCTGCTGTATTTACATGGAGGAAAAAAAAATGGAGGTTCTTTTCTCCGATACCTTTGTAAATGTAGTAAGTCTTCAGAAATTTCTTAGTTATGGTGGAGTTTGGTATTCTTGAAAGTCAACATCTAAGAATCATAATGATGTTCGCATTTCAACTCCTGTTTGCCTAGGCTGCTTTTAACTCAGGATTCGCAGGGAGGATGGGAAAGACAAATATTTTGAATTCCTTATTTTTGTCCAGATGTGTATCATGATGGATAAATCTGTTAATTAAGTGGCCTTCAATCAGGCAGGATTTTATCATTCCAAAACTCAATGGAAAATCCCAAAGTCTCTACATTATACAATTACAAGAACTACAAAGAAATAAAAATGGTAACACATTCTCAGAAGGAATAAAACCAGTAATATTGAGTTGACATTCACATAGCATCAGAATTTGGGTTACTGAAAAACTCTGGTTGCTGTTAAGTGCATTATTGTTTGTTACGATACTGCTGCTCGACAGCCAAATGAAAATATTGTAAAGTCCCTAACTTCTAGACTCTTAAGTAGCTTCTAGCATTTTTCAGTTTTTATTCTCCTTATTTTTTCTCATACATCCTGCTACCTTAATTTTCATTATTCTCTCAATGGAAGGTTGCCTTGTGTCAAATGAGCAGGGTTAGGGAATTTGTCCCGGTGGGTGGGAAGCCTGACCATGAGAACTACTTATCCAGACGTGGGTCAAGGTGCTTTCACATTACTTAACAACTAGACCAGGCAACTCGTGAAGCCAAGAATATCTACCAGAGATGATCATAAGTGAATAGACACCATGCTCTGCTGTCTCCTACTTCTTCACAAAGGAGTGTGCAAATTTCAGTGGTCACTGCTCCTTACACTGGTGGAGGGCCTTAATTCTGAAGGAACTCAGAGCCTACTTATAAACTAGGAAGGGCACAGCACTGTTTCCATGCAAGAAGGCTTGTTTCTCCTGTCCGAGCCTTAGATTCTTTGCTGTGCCACTACTTCTGTACCTGGGATCTCTTTCTTACTGATCAAAGCAAATTTCACTATGAGCTACCATATGGTAAGAGCCCTTAAAGACAGTTTTGTGAATTTCTGTTATGTTGGCTAGCTGGTAATATTTTCACTGCTTAGCTGACGTATATGATTACTTTTATTAACTCAATAAAAATTCTTAATAGAAGTCAAAGAAGTAATTTTATATTATAGTTCAACTATCTAAAAGACAAAGTCTTCAGACATGTTCCCTTTGATGAATCATATACTCCATTGTGAAGACAGAGTCAGCTGGCTGGTTTAAATCTGCATTTGTAGAAGTCACGTATTGCCAAAGCTCCCAGAAATGGGAGCAGCAAGGCAGATAATTTCACTCCTAGTCTCCGGTACCCTTGAAGATTCCATAGCTACACCTACTGACAAACTATTCTGATAGAATGGATTCCTGGTCGCCAACTCCACTCTTATCTTGTAATGGGATATACATTTATAGTCTTTGCATTACCTCCCAGTAGAGTAGGTGGAGTATATATCTCCACCCCACTGACTTTGGATTTGGCGATGTGACTTTTTGGCTGATGAAATGTTAGCAGATGTTATAGGAGCTGAGGTTCCAAATATGTTTGCATGGCCAGGTGTGGCTTCTTGTCTTTCTGCCACCTAGATGAGAAGATCCTGCTCTGGGAAGCCACTTCTCCCAGGACAAGAGACCTGTGGAGCAGACTTAAAACTGAACTTGACCCACAGCCTGAAGCAGACCCATCCTGGTTAAGCTAAAGACGTACAAGAGAGAAACAAATGCCTGCTGTTAGCCATTGAGATTTCTGGGGCTGTGTATTGGACAGCATTTTCATAGCAGAACTCTGGCTAATATATCTAGAACATTATTTTCCTTTTTGAACTCAGTTCTATATGAGGTTGATAAATGATAATGGACACACATAAAGAGATTCGCTGGTGAGGTTACCTCTGAAAAATCTCAATAAACATTAAGACTTTTGGAGATTGGATTTGTAACCCTTTTCAAAGTGTCCCTATGTTGAGATGAGCTTCATTTAGAGAAAAAGTAAGAGAGCTTATTTGAACAATCTCTTCTTTGTCCACACACACACACACACACACACACACACACACACACACACACACACAATGTTTTAATGGTATATTCAGTCCCAAGGTAGTGTCTGACATATCGATTTGGAAATACGGTCTGAGTTCTGTTACTTTAGATATCTGAGCATTACGAATGCAGAAATGTGGAGTAACATCTTAAATCCTTTTTCAGGATGTAAAAAGGACAATTTGGAGAGTCTAATACAATTTTTCGTTCCAGAGCACCTTGTTGCTTTTATGCCATGCCTGTGTCACTCCAGCAGACATTACTGCAGTCTTTTTAGCAAAGGACATGGACACCTTCTGATAGTGGCAGGCTTGGCTCAACCCAATTCCTGGGACAGCCCTGGCAAATGCAAGCAGTATGTTAACCATCCCCCGCTTCTACCAGCAGGTGGGGCTATAGAGTTAGCCTTGCTCCAGCAGGGTCCATCAGCCCACTTTTGCTGACAAATGACTGCTTACCCATAATCACTTTTCAGTTGGCACAACTCTGTTGGCCCAGTGATCAAACTGTGTGGCTGAGCCTCTTGGTTTCTCTATGGGATTTGGCTACCTACCATCACACTGGCCAGCTTGATCGGAACTCTGTTGTCCTAGCTTTTCAAATCCTCTGGACTCTTCTCCATCCCTACAGAGATATATAGTCCACTCTATGCATTTAGCATCATAAATAGGACCCCATCCACCTGACTCTTAGCTTTATCCCATACTTCTGCCTGTGCATATGCTGAGGTTCCCTACATTTCAAAATGGACCTTCTCATCCCTAAAGTGAGTCTTTTGGCCACACATTAGATATCCTCTACTGGATTACTGATTGCTATTATTGGGTGTTAGTCCTTCACCAGGATTGGTTATTACCAGCACCACCCCAGTCTGTCTCCTCCAGTTTATGGCTTCATTCTCTCACTCAGCAATCAAAATTGCTGACATTCCTCTTGATGGATGTTGATAAAACATAACCTTTGTTTCCTTGATCTACTTTTTTTTGTAATAATTTTTTATTATGTCATGTTAGTCACCATACAGTATATCCTTAGTTTTTGATGTAATGTTCCATGATTCATTATTTGCGTATAACACCCAGTGCTCCTTAATCTACTTTTAATAGAAAATCCCCTCATGTATTACTTTGCTAGGGTTACCATAACAAAATAACACAGACTGAGTGACTTAAACAACAGAAATGTATTTTCTCACAATTCTGGAGGCTAGAAGTCGAAGATCAAGGTGTCAGCATGACCGGTTACTTCTGAGGCCTCTCTTGTCGGTTTGCAGATGGCTGCCTTCTTATTGTATCCTTGCCTGTTTTTCCCTCTGTCTGTATTGCCTGTGTCTTAATCTTCCATTCTTTTAAGGACATCAGTCATATTGGACTAGAACCTACCCTAATGACTCTTTTAACTTAATTGCCTCTTTAAAGTTTCTATCTCCAAATGCAGTCACATTCTGGGGTACTGGGGGTTAGGGCTTCAATTTATGAATTTTGAAGAGATACAATGCAGTTCATACAACTCCCTTTTCCAAATAAAATAATTTTTGTTTTTTGGTATTTCATTAAATCAGATTCATTTTGAAGCATTTTATTTCAACTTTGAATAAGGGCATTGTGACATGTAGTTTAATCTTTGATAATTTAATCTTTGACTATTATAAGAAGAGGGACCCTAATTGTCTGAATTTCCAATGGTGGATGTAGGATCCTGCTTATTTACTTCAAAGAATGCAGAATTGTTGCACAATTACCTCGGAAGTAGTGATTTAAATTATGTTTGTTATTCATTACTCCCTAATTCAGAAATGGATGGAGAAGGAAGTATGTGGTGAGAAAAGAAGTGTTACTGGACATAGAGTCTCTTGTTAACAGCATCACTTAAGAGGGAATCAATCAAAGCTTTGCCAATCTCTTCAAGCCTCTGACTCATCTCTAGGCTGTGAGTGTAAGTCTTCAGGCC
This sequence comes from Ailuropoda melanoleuca, assembly GCF_002007445.2. Lineage (NCBI taxonomy): Eukaryota > Metazoa > Chordata > Mammalia > Carnivora > Ursidae > Ailuropoda > Ailuropoda melanoleuca. Next base: position 42,659,784 of record NC_048228.1, on the reverse strand, counting down.
ATGAATTCTCTCCCTCCATCTCCTGTCCTCTCATCTATAAACTCATTTCATCTACATCTATTCCTCCATGTTTGCTTGGAATCCCAGTCTTTCACACTCCTTTATGCACCTTGCTTTATTATCTTCTCATTTCCAAATTTGCAGGCTCCTTCTCTTCTTGAGCAACTTTCCATCCATTTTTGTACATGATCAAGTCTTGCTCATACATCAGTTTTGCTGCATAAAAATTCATTGAAAAGTCAGTGACTTAACACAATACCATTTATTTGGCTTCTGAGTCTGTGGGTGTGTGATCTAGGTTGGGCTCGTTGAACAGCTCTCTGGTCTCAGATGGGCTTACTCGCAAAAGTCTGGTGAGGGGCTGGGGAAACTGCATCTTCATCCCTTATGCCTCACCTCATTACCGTCTGGCGTCTAGGCTCCACCCTTCCATAATTCCACAGAAACTGATCCTACTGAGAACTCAATGATCTACTTGATTTCCCAAACCAATGGAGGATTTTTAGATCTAACTTACTTAACATTATTTCAGCTTTCATTCTAATATGGCCACTATATTCATGAAATATTTTTTCCATTGGCTTCCAAAAGTTCTTTACATCCCTATTTTTTATATTTTTCATCTCTTCTCACTTAGTCCACTCTTCCCATCCCTTAAACAGTAGTGCTTCCCAGGGTTCCATACACAGAACGTATCTCATTCTATCCTGTCTCCCTAAGCAATGTGTTCATCTCATGGTGTCAGTTGCCAACTCTACTGTCTGAAGCAGAGAGCTTGAGAGTATGAGGTAGAGTAGAAGTTCCATCGTGAGAATGGGTGGGGAAATATGCCTTCCCTAAGGCACTTTACAGAACCATAATTTAAGAAAAGGCAAGGCAGATAAACTGGAGGAGTGAGTACAGAGGGGTCACCTGGTGAAAGAGGAAGATCAAGGACAGATCTTGAACATAGAATGCAGCCTGAGATCAGAGAGGTTGGCATGGGTAAGAAGGGAGACAGCAGGCAAGCAGGGAAGTAGAACAGAGTGGAGGGTATAGAACGTGTGTGAATGATGGGGACAGTCATTGTTCTAGATGGCTTGTGTTGACAGAATCATTCTATATTTCATGGTGGACAAGTTTTATTTAAAAGGCCAGAAGGGTATTTATTAAAAACATATTTATCAAGCAGTTGCTGTATCCTAGGCTCTGTTCTAGGCACTTGGGATATGTCAGTAAAAGAAAGAGGAAAAAGATTCTACACTATTATAAAGTTTATACTGGGCATGGGAGGTGGGCAGACACCATAAACAATTAACATAACAAATAGTGAAACTCTCTTAAAAGGTGATAACCACGATGTGAAAAATAGTGTGAAAAAAATAGTAAGGGGAGTCAAGAGTGCAGGAGCGTGCGAAAATGTGAAGGGTGATCAGGATGGGCTTATTGAAAGACAACATTTTAACAAAGAACTACGTGAACTACATGGATATCTGGGAGAGGAGTGCTCCAGACAGAGGGAATAGCCACCACAAATGTTAGGCCTAAGACCTTAAGGGGTTGGAGGATAAAACTGCAGATAGCATTACAGGGCCCAGACCTTAAAAGTAGAGCAGAAATTCATCTGAGGCTCCTGTGCATGCCAGGAGGGTACACTGTAAGCCGGCAGTGGGCTCTTGGGCCAAGGGAGAGCTTGCCGATTAGAGGCCCTGCCAAGGCTAGTGGTGTGTATGCAGAGGGGACAGTCTGGCTGCTGTGGCTGGAGGTGAGCGCAGCTAACCCTCTGTGTTAGCCAATGAGGGCAAAGGCGAGCACCGAGACCCCAGTCTCCTTCTCAGGGTATGAGCCCTTAGTAATCTAAATTACCTTAGGGAACAAGGGAATAAAAAGAGAACCCTGAATTAACTGAGTATTTGCCCCAGGAGACTGAATTTTAAATGAAGGAGAAAGGGAGTTCTCTCAAATTGGAAACATTATAGCTTGTTTCTGTGCTTTTTTGTTCTTGAACAAAAATTGTAACTTGAAAGCTAACTTAAATTGAGTATTATTTTTAGACACATGAGAAATATTATACTTGCCATGCGAATGGTTTATAGATGAAGAGAAACCAAGAGTTAGTTGAAAAAGTTATTTCAATTTTTAATCATTGAAGGTTATACATCAGCTTGTTGACAGTATAATATTCATTCATCCATCTGCTATTTATCAAATATTTATTGGTTACCTCCCACATATAAACACTGTCATAGATTATGAGCAAATTATATAGCTTTGCAAGACACTAACCCTGTCCTCAAGGGCCTGATAATGCATAACATGAAAATTTTTGTTATTGGAAACATATTAAACAGTCTTTGAAAATTTACTTCCAGAGGGACATAGATTTGAAGGTGAAAAAAATCTTTTTTAACAATTTACAAAAAAAAAAAAATAAGTGCCAAGTATGGAGAGTTCCCATAAGGCCCCTTACCCAGCCCCCAAATTTCTCCTGTTATTAACATCGTGCGTTGGTGTGGTGTGTGGTATATTTGTTACAATCGATGAGCCAATATTGTTATATTATTATGAATTAAAGTCATTGGAGTTCACTCTGTGCGTTACAGATTCTGTGGGGTTTGACACATGTGTAACGACAGGTGTCCACCATTATAGTATCACAGAGAGTCGTTTCCCTGCCCTGAAAGTTCTCTGTGCTCTGCCTATTCATGCCTCCCTCTTGCTTACCCCTGGCAACCACTGCTCTGTTTACTGTCTCCATAGCTTTGCCTTTTCACACTGTCATGTATTTGGAATCATACAGTATGTAGCCTTTTCAGATTGCCTTCTTCGACTTAGTAACAGGCATTTAAGGTTCTTCCTGTCTTTTTTGGTTCAATAGCTCATAGTTTTATTGCCAAATAATATTTATTAAATGGCTGTGTCAGAGTTGGTTCGTCATTTTACCTATTGAAGGACATCTTGGTTTCTTTGACAGTTATTTTTTATTTAGTCTTCTACGATTGAATTTTTTGTCTTATTTAAATTTGGTCCTTCTGTGTTTTAAACGGAAAAGCACTGATACAATGTTGTAGTAGAATTTGTTGGATTACAAAGGGACAGAAACCCAAATTGGATCAATTTAAGAACATAGTGTAATTTACCTGAAGGTGATATGACACATGGAACCTGAAGACAGGAACAAGGCTGAGCCTGGGAAACAAGTGGAACTCCTCTGAGGACATCTCATTTTGGTTGTAAAATCATGTATATATGTATCTATCAATTGATCTATCTGTGCATACGTATGTATGTAGGCCCACACACATATGTCACAGATTCTTTTCACATTGGTTTTTAATAATCTATAACTTTAACCGACAGAAAGAAACTAGTATGATTTTCTCTTTTGATACCAAAACCAGATTCCTTTGAAAACCCCCTTTGATTCAGCCCTGGTTCCCTCCTCTGGATCAATCCATCATGCCATTGAAGCAAGGTCAAGAAAAGACCACTGTTCCTGCAGTGACCAAGTAGAAGGTTTAATTGGGATGGGATGGATGGTATAAGGTATGTGGTCAGAAAAAAATAGTGCATCTAAAACAGCTATGAAGTTTTTAAAAAAGCAGAATCCATATTTTAAATGCAATTTGATTAGAACTATACAAAAATGTCTCTGAATATGGAGAAAAGAACAAAGATAAAGATAGCAAAACATATTAGGGATTACATTTTATTCTTACTTTTCTAGATTTTACAAAATTCTTTTGTTTGTTTTCCTCATAAAGTGATCTATTAAAAATTAGATCCACGTCTAGGTTATAGTATCTATTGCAGAAAAAACTTTGCTTAGTTTGATTTGAGATCAATAACTCGGAATTCATGTTAGTTCTTTCTTTAGTTGATGTTGGAAAAAGAAGGGTGAAGTAAGACTTTTCAATATTCTTTGGACAAATTAAACTCCCTCCACTGTAATTCCCTGTCTTGGATTTTCCTCAGTTTATGAACTTGTCATTATGGTCATTTTGGAGTGAATGAAACAAAACAAAGATGATTTATGTTGCATCTTAAGTCATTACTAGCATTCATCAGCTGATTAATTTAGCTGTATGACTAGAAGTATCAATGACATAGGACATAAATATGTTGTGGCTGTGTCTCAATACAGAAGTATCATTAGACAGGCAGAATTGACATGACAGCAGTCAATCATTGTCCATTTATCATTATTCATCTATTAATTCAACCAGTGTTTACAGGTGTTTCCTATAAACTCTGAATCTTTTACTAGCTTGAACTCCTTGAGGCAAGCCTCCTGTCTTTTGTTGTATCTCTCTTTATAACTTTAGTATATAATGCTACACTTACCGTAGAGTAAGGACACAATAAATGTGCATTGATTTGAACTGAGCTGGGTTGACTGGTACAGGCAAATAAGGGATGATTAAAAGGTCTCTGTGGTCATGGACTTCTGCCTCGTGGGAGAGACATGACAGCAACATGGTCCCTTTAATTGAGGAACTATTATATGCTAAGTGCTTTCACATAAAGCATCTTTAGACCTGACAACAACCCCCTTGTGTGTGTGTGTGTGTGTGTGTGTGTGTGTGTGTGTGTGTCAGTGTGGGGATACTATATGCAGAAATTAAGACAGAAGATTCTAAATACCTTGTCCAGTGATATCTAGCTAGTAATAATAAGTATTATACCAGATTCAAAGCCACACTCTAAGAATTTTGTGTTTAAATTCATTACTCGCTCATATGGTAAGCTTGGTTGGCTTGTTTATGTTTTCCATTTAAAGCAGTTCTTCTTCCTTTGTATATAGTCAGAAAAATAATGCTATTGATTTTCAATAATGCACTTGAATTGTTTTTCCAGTGGGATTACGGGACTCATTAAAATGTTCATGCTGTCTCATTTGTGACTAACAGCAGACATTTCAGTATCAGGGCCAAGGTTCCTTAATTAGCAACCTCTTCCTCTGTGTGACACTAAATGGCTCTATGGGGGTGGGGCCAGTGACCTTGGCATCATTAATGCCGTGCGTTAGTCATCTGGGCTCTAGTACACTATAAACTCATTATTCCCCACAGCATCTCTTTGATTTGTATAACCATCAGCTTCCAGATTCTAGTATTCCTTCCTACTCATCATTAGACTCTGAAAACACAAATGCCAAAAAAAATACATTTTTAATATTCTTAAATTAAATATTAAAGTTATATAGTTTGTATTTTTATACCCATATCCCTATAAAAGTATATGTAGTCAGCCAAGCAATAACATTTTTAGAAATGTGATCTTACAGTTGAGAAGAAGGGCTTTCTGAGACAAGAAGGGCTTTGGATCAATTCACTCTCCAGGCAGAAAACCTGAGGCCTCTGGAGTAGATTACATAGGATCTTTATCACTCTCTTTTGTCAAAATACCTCCTTATCACTCAGCAATGTGAGCACTAACAGGACCTGCTCTACTGAGTAATCATTCTCTTTGTTTCCTGCAATCACCACTATTCACTAACACACTCTTTAGCAATGATAGATTTTTCTTAATAGAGAAGTCTAAAGCAAAATTTATCTCCGAACTATTGCCCAAAATGTGTTCAAAGCCGAGAGCTCAAATGAGGTGGCGTAAGGTAAGAGAGGAGAATGGGTATCCTTAAAGTTGAGCATCTTGGAAAGTAAATGTCTTTAGACATCAACCATCGTCCCTTATTTGGCATTGACACAAAGCACCTGCTAAGTCTGCTAGATAAAAGCCATGTTTCTTGAATCCAGCATTTAACCCATCATGTCACAAGATTAAGAATAATCTTCATTCTTGAAAAATTAAGTTTACTTTGCATCTTAATTTTTATTTGCTTTGGCTAAGGATTTTGAAGTATTGTCTCTTGAACCTGACAGAAGTATTGCAATCCTACTGTAATCATCAAATTGTAGTGTGAAAGTTCAAGTGCTAGGATAAAGGAGTGTGGAAAAAATTTTAAATTTGAGATTTTTATTATAATTAGTATGCCTATCTTAATATTTGAGACAATTTAAATATTTTTCTAACAGAGAACAGAAAAATGATTATAAGTTGAAGGGTTTTTTTTTTCCTCTAACCTAAATGAATGGAGAAGACATTAAAGGAATAGCTTCTAAAAATAGACTAGGAATAAACTGAGGAAGTTTCATAAAAGAAGACAATAACCCACTAAATACTGAGCTTCCTTTACAGTCATGTTTATATTATTCCAGTCTTTAAAATGAAAAGTAAATATGCAAAAGGTTTGAAAAGACTAAAAATATACTTTCCACGTGTGAAAACAACTGATTTTCATTTTAAAGCAATCATTCTTGAATATATCCTCATATGACATTCATTTTTAAGAGGGAATCTATTTTTGATCTCTTTGGGGGATTTTTAAACTAAGAGACATTACAATCCTTGTTTCATCTCTGTCTTTTGCTAATGCATTGCCTGTGTCCTTGATCATGGTTTCCCATCCCCCCCCCTTACTATGACTGTCCTGCAGTCCCCCTTTCTACCTAAGTGTCTCTGGCACCAGAGCTGAGATAGTGTATAGACCAGTCTGAAAATTTCCCATGACACTGACTCAATGAATAACATTTCTCTAGATGGTGGGATACTGGCACCCTAAAGAGAGCAAGGCATCAACTGCTCAATAAATACTTGACTCAGTTACTATTCCCTTCCATAAATATGGACAAGCACTCCATGCATTCACCACCCCCTGCCTCTAATATAAAAGCCAAGCACCGCTGAGCAAGCGTCTACTTACTTTCTTGGATAGTCCCGCTAATTGTAGCAAGTCAGTATTTTGCTATACATCCTCTCAGTAGAGGGAAACAAAAAAATTTTTCAAATGAAGCCCCAGTTTGCAAGCATTTGTAATCCAAAGTACAAATATATTCTTTGTTCATTCCTTCATTCAACAATCAGACATAGAATGTTCCAGGCACAAGTGCTGGGATCATAAAGACAATTAAGGAATAAGACATGGTTTCTTCCCTCTCAGAGCCATTAGTTTAGGAAAATGTCAGACTTGATCAAGGAACAAAACAGCATTTATTACAGCCATTTAATGCACAAGGATTAAACACACCAGACTGCTTATAGCCTTTGCTATGGAGAGAATATTTGGAAGCCCTCCTCCCCCAAATTTCATATTTTGAAGCCTAAATCCCCAGTGTGATGGTGTGTGGAGATGGGACCTTTGGGAGATAAACTAAGTCATTATGGTGGAAGCCCTCATGAATGTGCTTAGTGTCCTTACAAGAAGGAACAGGGTGGAGATGGTCTCTCTTTTTCTCAGCCTGGTGAGAATACAATGAGAAAATGGCCACCTACAAGCCAGAAAGGAGGATCTCACCAGACACCAGATCTGCTGCTGTCTTGACCTTGGATTTTCTGGCCTCCAGAATTATGAGAAATATGTTTCTATTATTTAAGCCACCCAGTCCATGGTATTCATGACATAGCAGCCCTAACTGACTAAGGCAGCCTTCACTGCTAGGATTCTTTTGGGCCGTAGTTCCTTTACACATGGATGTTTCATGGGTCTTTGATTAATAAGTCCCCAGGAACAAAAAGGACCCCAAAGAATAAAGAGTGAGGAGGAATTTCTGGGGAACATACACTGTCAGAAGATCCTTCATTATCTGAGTCATTCACTTATTTATTCAAAACTATATTTATTGAACACTATGTATCAGACACTGTATTGGATTTGCATAGTGATGAGCTATGGAGAGATGGTAACTCACATGGGAAATTCAAGCAAAAAAAAAATCCCCTCGTAAAAATCCAAATAGGATGCAAAATATTACATAAAAACCTCAAGTTATGATTAAAAAAAACCGAATATGGAACATAAGAAATAGGAAGATCGGTAGGAGAAGGAAGAGAAGAATGAAGGGAGGGGTAAACAGAAGGGGAAATGAAGCATGAAAGACTATGGACTCTGAGAAGCAAACTGAGGGCCTCAGAGGGGAGGGGGGTGGGGGAATGGGATAGGCTGGTGATGGGTAGTAAGGAGGGTGTGTATTGCATGGTGCACTGGGTGTTATACGCAAGTAATGAATCATGGAACTTTACATCAAAAACTAAGGATATACTGTATGGTGACTAACATCACATAATAAAAAATTACTATAAAAACAAAAACAAATATGGGTCTTCTACATTAGATTGTAAGCCAAATGAAGGACGAGATTTCTATTTTGTTCACTAGGTGTATCTATAGGAGCAAAAACATCATTTGACACACAGAAACTGCAACAATAAAATATTAGTTGAATAAGTCTGACAAAGGACAGGGGGTGGCTATTGAATCAGTGGGATATGGAGAGAAGGCATATGGATCAGTTTCCTACTGCTGCTGCAACAGGTGACCACAAACGTAGTGGCTTAATTAAAGCAACACAGACTTACTGTCGTACAGTTCAGTTGTTCAGAAGTACAAAATGAGTCTCACTCAGCTAAAATCACAGTGTCAGCTGAGCTGGATTTCTTTGGAGGCTTTAGAAGAAATTTCTTGGCCTTTTTTACTTCCTGGCAATCCCATTCCCTGGCTCATGGCCCTTTTCTTCCATCTTTGAAGATGCCGAGTCCTTCTTACATTGCCATCTCTCTTGCTCTCTCCTCTGCAGTCATATCTTCCTCTTCCACTTTTAAAAACTCTTGTGATTAGGGACACCTGGATGGCTCAGAAGGTTAAGCATCTGCCTTCGGCTCAGGTCATAAATCCAGGGTCCTTGGATCGAGCCCCACAACCTGGCCCCTTGCTCAGTGGGGAGCCTGCTTCTCCCCTGCCTGCTGCTCCCCCCCACCCGCTTGTGCTCTCTCTCTCTCTGACAACTAAGTAAATAAAATCTTATTAAAAAAAACTCCTGTGATTACATTGAGAACACCAGGATAATTCAGGATAATATCTTGATTTTTTTTATTATTGAAGGACAGTTGCAATACAATATTACATGAGTTTCAGGTGTACAATACGGTGGTTCAATGTTTCTTCTACATTATGCAGTGTCACCATATAGTGTCACCACTATATTATTGACTATATTCCCTATGCTGTAGTTTTTGTCTCTGTGACTTATTTATTTTATAACTGGAATTTTGTACCTCTTAATCCCCTTCACCTATTTTGCTCCCCATCTCCCTCCCCACCAGTCTGTTCAATATTTATGAGTTTGTTTTTGTTTGCTTTGTTTTTTAGATTCCACATGTAAGTGAAAACATATTGTTTTTTCCTTTCTCTATCTGACTTATTTCACTTAGCATAGCACCCTCTAGGTCTATCCATGTTGTAACAAATGGCAAGATTTCATTCTTTTTTTATGACCAAATAATATTCCATTATATATATGTGTGTGTATATATATATTTATATATGTATATATATATTTAATTATCTATATATCTATATATCATGTCTTCTTTATCCATTTATCTATCAATGGACACTCATATTGCTTCCATATCATTTGTAAATAGTGCTGCAATAAACATAGGGGTGTATGTATCTTTTCACACTAGTGTTTTTGTTTCCTTTGGGAAAATGCCCAGTAGTGGAATGACGGGATCACATGGTAGTTCTATTTTTAACTTTTTGAGTAACCTCCATACTGTTTTCCAGAGGGGCTGCACCAATTTACATTCTCACCAATAGTGCACAAGTGTTCCCTATTCTTCTCAGCCTCACCAACAGTTGGTATTTCTTGTGATGTGAGGTGATATCTCATTATGGCTTTGTTTACATTTCCCTGATGGATAACATCTTTATTTTAAGTCAGTTAAGTAACAGCCTTGGTCTATCTGCAGTCATAATTCTCCTTTACCAAGTAATCTGACATATTCCCAGGTCCCAGGGATTAGGATGTAAATGTCTTTGGGGGTCATTATTTTGTATATCACAGTTTTCTCTGAATGGTGATCCTGAGGATCTAAGATCTGAAAGATGGAATGAGCCAGTCATGCAAGGGCTTCGTGTGTGTGTGTGTGTGTGTGTGTGTGTACGTGCACATGGATGGTGTGTGCACACACTTGTGCATGTAAGCTAGTAGGGAGGCTATGGTCGGAGATGGAAAGGCAAGAGAATCCTTTAATATAGTCTATGGGAAGGAGTTTGGATATTATTCCAGGTATACTTTGGAGCTATTGGTTTTAAGCAAAATAATTATTTGATTTATATGTTAAGAGGGCCACTCCCAGAAGTTGTAAGAAAAGGGATGGATCCAATCAAAAACTGCATGTATATATTTTTTAATTTCAGGAGGCCAGAGTGTGATGGTTGGGGTTATGAGGGAGGAGAGCTTGAGGCAGGTTATATATTTGGGGGGCTGAGGAACCTGCTCGGGCAGCCTGGGGCTCCTTGCCCCTGGTCAGTGGCAGATCTGGTCAGGAGAGAAGGAGGGTTGGAGCGACGTCAGCGGTAAGAGGATTGTAGGGTCTGAGTGGAAGGCAGTTTTCTCTGTGAACCCATTCTTCACAGGTGAGTTTTTCCCAAATTTTTGGACAAGGCAAGGAAGTTTTTATAAGATCTGGCTCTGTGTCTGCTTTTGGCTTCTGGCTTTCAAAGAGGAGAAATGAGAAATAGGGTCCTGAAACTGAAGAAGATTCCAGGACCCGAGAAGCTGGTAAAGTTGTGGCCACCCAGAGGTAGCCAGATTGGGCAAGCGCATCATTTTTGGAGTCTCTTTCTCCAGAGTCTTGTGGACTGGGAGAGTTTAAATGAGAAATTTGACCTAGAAAAAATTCTATTTTAAGGACTAGTTTTTAACACAGAAAGAAGGAAATGCATTTTATTTTGTTAATATCCACAAAAGCCTGGCCCAGTGGGAAAGGCAGGGAGGAACGTCTCATTGTTTCTTCATTATAGGAATAAATTACAGGTGGCAATCTTAGAGGTTTGGGAGCAATATCTCTGGTACGTTCTGAGGTGCCCAGTGCAGCCCGAGGTCCATGGGGTTGCTCAGTCAATGCTAAAGCTCTGGACGGCACCTGTCTTTGTTTAATAAATGGGGATCCTCATCATCTTCATTTTGTATTATTTATTAAAATGCCTTCCGGTAGGGGCGCCTGGGTGGCACAGCGGTTAAGATTCTGCCTTCGGCTCAGAGCGTGATCCCGGCGTTATGGGATCGAGCCCCACATCAGGCTCTTCTGCTATGAGCCTGCTTCTTCCTCTCCCACTCCCCCTGCTTGTGTTCCCTCTCTCGCTGGCTGTCTCTATCTCTGTCGAATAAATAAAAAAAATCTTTAAAAAAAAAAAATGCCTTCCGGTAAAGCAGTTTCTCAGTGAGGGGGGTACCTATGGCTCTCTGTGCTGTGTTGTGATATGAAAGGATTTACTGTGGAGATTGAGGATAAAGTAACGCTGCTTCTGCTATCAAGATATCCGAACCTGCTTGCCATGCCAAGCGTGGCCTGGAACAGGTGACTTGGCGGTCTGAGCCGTAAGCAGATGCTCATTTGGATGCTAATTAAAATTTACACACCATGTGCCACTTTTTTTCCCTTTCTTTTTTTGTTTTGGTTACCTAGTTTGAGAAGTTATTTGTTAAATATCATCCAAGTGCATCCCTCAATAATGGATTAAAAGTAATTAAAAAGAATTTCCTGCTCTAAAAGGAACGCATTGTTTTGTATATGCCAAAAAGGCGAGCGGAGTATAAGGAAGTCTCCTGCAAGATAGTCCACGTGGGCTTATGAAAAAGAACACGAGACTCCGTGCGGGGACATTTCAGGCGTTTGGTGGTAAGACGTTCAGATGACACGTCAGTCTGGGAACCTGTCGCTCTACCCACTCTCTGTAGTTCTCCGCCTTCAAGTGCCACTGGGAGGACTCGGCTTTCTGTGCCAGGGCAGTTATGGGGTCCATTGTCCTGGTGTCCTCCCAGCTTCTCTCTAGTCACTCATCATTCTTGGAGGAAGCCCAGCTGCAGACAGAGAAATAACAGGCTCGTCCTGAGAGAAGGCAGCAACCGTGGGCAACAGCAGGTGATACACAGCAGAGTGAGTAGGAATTGCTCGGGGAGAAATCATCGAGAGCATTTAGGTAGCACACAGTTGGGATCTGCAGGTGGAGGGGAGAGAGCTTCAGAACAAGTGCTTGGGTTTGTGGGAGATCAGAGCAGGCAGGCGGAGAGGGAAGAACCAAATACGCCTTTGTTTGCTTGGCTCAACTGACAGGGAACTGGAATTAGCAATCAATCGATGAGGACATATTTTCCTTTTTCACTCTCCTTGATCCATTTCACTTTCTTTTGGTATTTTTCTGTAATTCTTGTTTTAAAATAAGCAGGAGTCCCTATCACAGTCATGCTTGCAGGCAAAGGTAGAAAGAGGCTATTCACTGTGGATAAAAATAATGAACTTCACTGGGATTTTCATATAATGCAGGAAATAAAGAAATAATAGAAAGTTGGTGGTGACTGCCAGGGAAAAAATCCTGCTTAGAAGGGTTTATGGGGTAGTAAAGACCTAAAAATGAGCATTTTAGTGATCGGGCCATTTTGAATTCTAGCCCAAGCAACCCTAGAACTCTTTCCAACCTTGCTCCAAGGCATCTGATAGAATTCTTTCATTTATTAAGTCAACAAATATTTGAGTTTCAGGCACTGTATTTTGGTGCTACGTGTATAATCAGCATGACATATGTGGGTCCAGCCCTTTCAGATGGCATTTCTTAACCCGGGCTTGAGGAGAGGGCTAGGTCGGAACTTAAACTAGGCAGAAGAGTTTCATCATGTCAACTTTGGGACTATATAGTTTTATTGGCCCCAGGGAGGGTATCATTCATAGTATCAAAATTATCATTAGAGCTAGAAGTACCCTTTATCCAGTGCGAACACCCAAGGGACATTAAGTGAACATCCATGATTACAGAGTAAATTTCAAAAGCTTGTAGATAATGATACAAGATTTGTGTGTATAAGACTACTATGAAAGTAATCATATATTTGTGTATTTTTCATTTGAGAGTTGTTTTATTTTAAGTGTATGGTCCAAAGCACTTTAAGAATATACTTTTTCCCCACAAAGAGAGAAATCTCTTTTGTTAGCATTTTATTGATTGTTAAAACAATAAAAATTGCCTTTAAATATGTAAGAATACATTAAAGAAACACGAAATGATAAATGAGAATATTGGCAAGATATAAGATGATAAATATGTATATAAATGTTAACTGGAAAATTGTATTTGCATTATGATTATAGGGATATTTAATTACATAGTCATTCATTTATTCATTAACTCCGAGTGAATTCTTACTATTTACTAGGTAGTGGGAGTATTCTAATGGAAAGACATGATCCTTGCCCACAAGAAGCTCATACACTTCTTGGAGGCAGATTTTCAAGGGAACAATTGTAATATATTATGAAAATGTCACAGTAGAGGTTTTATAGGCTCTGCAAAGAGAGGGTCTGGGTCTTAATTGAAAAAGTCAGGAAGGCTTTGCAGAAGAGGTAATGATAGATTTAAAACATTACAAGTGAAGAGAAATTTTGCTTGCTAAATAGTCAAGGCCAAAACCACTGGGGCAGAAATAACAGATTCTGGAGAGAGTATAGAATATTGCAGAATCAAGAACAGCGTGCTAAGTAGGGAGCAGAGTACTCTTAGGGAGAGTGGTGGTCAGTGAGTCTGAACAGAGAGGTAGGGGCTGACACTAAGAAGCCTTATGCAATATGCCAGAGTTTTGATTTGATTCTGAAGAAAAAAAATAAGGAAATAAGAAAATCCAGTTTTCAAATCAAAATGATCTTTCTGATGGCAGAGATGATAAATAAACAGGAAGGGTTTGAGGAATGTGAATTAGTTTCCTATGGCTGTTGTAAGCAGGTGGCCACAAAACTAGTAATTTAGAACAATACAAATTTATTGCCTTATAGTTCTGGATGTCAGAAGCCCTAAAGTCAGAGTGTTGACAGGACTGTGTTCCTTCTGGAAGCTCTAGGAGAGAATTGGTTTCCATGCCTTTTCCGGCTTCTAGAGGCTTACTGCATTCCTCAACTCATGGCCCCTTTCTCCATCTTGAAAGTCTGCAATATAGTACCCTCAGATGTCTTGCTTTCTCTATGACCCTCAGGTCTCCCTTTTAAAAGGACACTTGTGATCATATTGGGCACCCCTGGATCATCCAAGATAATCTCCCCATCTCAAGACACTTCATTTAGTCACATCTGCAAAGTGCCTTTTATCATTTCAGGTAACACATTCACAGGTATAGGATGTGAACAGTTTTAGGAGGCCATTATTCTGTCTACTACAGGGTGGGGGAAGACTGAAATAGGGATATCCTTTAGGACACAGTTTCTCTGATCCAGATTAGCAATGATGAGGGCTTAAATGAGGTCATGGACAAGCACTTTCATGCTAGGTGTTTACCCAAGAGAAGTAAAGACACACGTCCACAAAAAGACTTGTACAAAAATGCTGAAAGCACTTATCATAGCTCCAAAATATAGTCTAAATACTCATCAACGGGAGATTAGATAAACAAAGTGGGGTATATTCATACAGTGGCACACTATTTAGCAATAGAAAGGAACAAATTCCTAGTATTAGCAGAATAGATGAACCTCAAAACATTATGCCAAATGAAAGAAATCAGACAAAAAGAAATAAACACCATATAATTCCATTTGTTTGAGGTTCCAGAAAAGGTTAAGCTAATCTGTGGTGGGGACAATCAGAACAGCGGTCACTGCAAGACTGAGGCTGAGGGTGAGATCACCTGGAAAGGGGCATGAGGCAATGATGGAAATGTTCCGCATTTTGATTGGGGTAGAGATTACTCAGCGGTTTACATATATCAGAACTCATCAAGCTTTATACTTAGGATCTGAGCACCTTATTGTTTATGAATTATACATCAATTAAAATAAAAGTACATTAAAAAATAAGGTCGTAGCAGTGGGGATAAAAAGGAGAAAGATTAAGAGCTATTTTGAAACTAAAATTGACAATAATTTGTAAGCCACTGAATGCCAGTGGGAGAAGAAAGAAAAAGAGAAATGAACAGAGAAATAAATTTCCAAACAGCATAAAGAAAGAAAGAAAGAAAGAAAGAAAGAAAGAAAGAAAGAAAGAAACAGGTTTTCAGACCTAGATTTCTGTTTTATCAATACTATAAAAATAAGACACAGGATATTGACTAATGACTTACAAAAGAGTAAATAAAAAGCATTTAAGAATTCATTTCTTGTTCTGCCTCTTGTGCTTTACTTCAGAGGACTAAATGTGAGTTATTAACCTCAGAGGAGAGCAGTGACTGAGTTTGGATCTCTGGTGTGAAAAATAGGGGTAATAGGATTCAAGCTTATTTGCTAAGTGGAAAAAATAGATGTATAACTAATGCTAACATTGCTGTATTCCAGGACCAGTCTTTGAGGCAAATGTATTCAGCAATTAGTGTTGTTTATTTGGAAAATGAACAGAAGATTTTTTTTAAACTTTCCAGAGCTTTTGCCTGCTGTGAACGTTAACATGGTCATCAATACATTCAAAGTGATTTAAAGAATAAATTCAGTTAAGCTGCAGATGATTTTTAAATGATGCTGTTTTACTCACTACCATCATTCTGAAAATAAATAGGTTGCTTTAGATAATCTGAAAAATTATTTTTGGAGTTTAATGTGAACAGACATCATCTGAATCTCTGTTACAACGATCCCACTGGCCGGCTAACTGCTAGCTTCCTTCCTTTGTGCTCCTCCCCTCTCCTACCTTCTAGACTCCTCTCTCCCACTGACTTAGTAGGTAATATCCCATTCCACATACCATCTCTATGCTGGTAACACTCAAATTTCTATCTGTAGTTCAGATCCGTCAAGCAAGCCTCACACTTATGTGTCCCATATCACCCAGAGGCTGTAGCAATTTCAGGATTTGCAGGTTAAAAGAAACTCTGACAGGATCTATTGTCTATAGATTCCATGTTGGTCTCCAGATTTCTGTCTGGAAATGGCTTGAACCTTCAGTTATATAATACCCTCCTATTTCTCCCCATATTTTCATGCCTCTTCCAAAATTTTCTTTGGGAAGCTGGAGTAAAACATTTAAAAAATTTCTACTTTTTGTCCTGATCAGCTCAGCTTGGAGACTCCAATTTCTTAGTTGCTTATATGTAATCATCAGTATAGCTATCAGCTCTTTATTTATGATCTAGCTAGTTTACTATTTTAATGAACGAAGTTTCATGTGTATCTGTGCCTTGAGGCAACTGAAAAGGGTATAGTTTCTGAGCCTTTGCTAAATACATTCATAAACACAAAAAGGTGTTTTCAACCAGCAGACTAAGTTTAATGGGCCACGAGCCACAGCTCAAGCCAAACAGCTTCGTCATATTGACCTTGTGGAGTCTCTGGTGAAACGTTTTAAACTAAAAGCCAAGCAAGGTTTTCCACAATTTTGTTGAAAGTTGAAGTTCAGTTCAGGTTTGTGAGAAAGCCAAGTAAATAAAATAGATTTATTTATTTATTTATTTATTTATTTATTTATTTTAAAGATTTTATTTATTCGACAGAGATAGAGACAGCCAGCGAGAGATGGAACACAAGCAGGGGGAGTGGGAGAGGAAGAAGCAGGCTCATAGCGGAAGAGCCTGATGTGGGGCTCGATCCCATAACGCCGGGATCACGCCCTGAGCCGAAGGCAGACGCTTAACCGCTGTGCCACCCAGGCGCCCCAAGAAAATGGATTTAAATGGAAGGAATGGAAGGCATGTCTTGCCTTGTCTAACTAGAGACTTCTTTTGGTGCTTCTCTAAGGAACCATGATTTCTGCCTTCATGCTTTCACAAAACCATTTGTGAAAAGCAGAGCCATGACTTCTATGAATTTTCTAGTAGAAACTGGAAGAAACATCCCACTTTTGGTGTTACCTTGAGAACAAATGGTTTTGAAAGATCAAAAGGGAAAATTCGTTCATGTCGTTCTTTGAATTTTTATTGCAGTGTCTGGATGAAATGGATAAAACATGAGAGGTTGTTTTTTTTGTTTTTGTTTTTGTTTTTTTCCCCTCCACAGTTTACTAAAATCTAAATAAAATGTAATGTTTGGGAAGACAGCTAAGTTGACTGGAGGTTAAAATTTATTGTCTAGAATATAATGTCACATAATCTGGAGGCATTATGCTGCTGAGGAGAAACCAAAGACAGGAATTAGCAGCTGTCACTCAAGAGTCAACCCTCTTCGAGGGACTTTGCAGGGACTTTCTGTTGTTGGTCGTCATTTACATGGTGTGGAGCTGGGCAAGTTTTCTCACCTCTTTTGGGGTTTTCACTTATAACATGAAATTAGTAATGGTAATAAGAGCACCGGCCTCATGGGATTGCTGGGGGGATTAAATGAAGTAAAATCTGTAAAATACTCGGAACCAAGTCTGACATATGGTCAGTGTCAAATAAACATTCTCTTTATCTACATTGTCATGTCCCCCTCACGTCCGACTGCAAAACTAAAGGTTCCTTGTAAGAGTCTACTGCTAGAAGATGCAGATTTAGATTTTAATGTCATTATTCTATCAGGACTTTTGTGTTGGTGAAGGATAGGGGTTCAATCAGACTTTCAATTTAAACTTTCTAAAACACAAAAAGGAAGTTTATTGGCAGGTAGCTGAAAAAGCCAGGGATAACGGGTCATGCCTCGATCCTGGGAGCTGTAACGATGCCATCACAATATGACTCTCCTCGGAGCGGACTCTGTCTTCTGCTGTGTAGGCTTTATTCTCAGCCCCCTGGGGGCCTCAGGCTCTAGTTCCTAGTCTCAAATGTAGCGGCAACAGAGTAGCCGCTCCGCGGGGTTGCTGCCCTTACCTCTCCTGCTTCTGCTCTGTAAGCTGTCTCTCTTATCCTTGAGTCTACGTCCTTTTGATGGTTTGTCTCTCAGCCTCCTCTGTTCTAGAGGTCACTTTATAGTCTCTCTTTTTATTTTTGCTTTCTGGCTTCGAGCCTGCTTTCTAAGAAGCCAGTCTGGCTCTTCGCAGCCTCCTTGGCTCATACAGCACAGCTCAGGGGCCCCATCCCCAGCGGCTGGGCCCACAGTCTCTTCACTTATGTTCTTTCCAGGCATGTAATGCATACTTTAACGTGTTCAAGACAATCACTGTCAAGTCCGGAGAAGTCCCAGTTTTTATCTGTTATAGCACTTGAAATACTTAAAATCAATGTATTCATTTTTTTTTTCTTTAAAGGATCTACCTATCTGTTTTTAGAGAGAGGATGAGTGGGAGGGGCAGAGGGAGAGAGAGAATCCCAAGCAGACTCCTTGCTGAGCATGGAGCCAGATGGGGGCCTTGATCTTACAACCCCAAGATCATGACCAGAGTAGAAACCAAGTCATATGCCCAAATGAATGCACCCCCCAGGGACCCCCAAAACCAATGTGTTCTTTAATTTTATAATAAAAATTCTTATTTTTAAAAAATTTCTCTATGGGAAGCTTAAAAAACAAAAGAAATGCAGATCAGAAAAATACAAGAGAATGAAAATCCCTACTGTCCCACTATCTAGGGAGCTAATTTTACCTTTTTGCTTTCCTTCCTTCCTTCCTTCCTTCCTTCCTTCCTTCCTTCCTTCCTTCCTTCCTTCCTTCCTTCCTTCCCTCCCCCCCCTTCCTCTTTCTCTTCTCCTTCCTTCCTTAACTGCCTTCCATCTTCTCTCTCCTTATTGGAGCACACATACTTACTAATTGATATTGTAAGTTCTCCTTCTACCCTCTGGCTCCCTGTTTTCAGCCTCCTCTGGATCTCCCCCCATCTTTCTGGCCTCTACACATTAATTAGAGTTCTCATGGCTCAGTCATCGGGCGTCTTCTTCCTCTGCACTCAACTCTAAGGTGATTTCAGCCGGTCTGTGGCTTTAAATCCCAGCTCTATGGTGATTACTCTAGCTCAGACCACTCCCTGAATTTCAGATTCATGTGTCAAAAGTACCACCTGGCATTTCTGCTTGGATGTCAAGCAGGTCTGCCAAATAGGAACTGTTCATTTTTATGCCCAAATGTGTTCTTCTTATGCCTTCTCTGTCCCAACAAATGGCAGCCTCATCCTTCCAGTTTTTCAGGCCCAAAACCCTGGTGTCAGGCTGAGTACTATCTCTTTTGCACTACACATCTGAACCATTAGCAAGTTTTGTTTTCTCAGGAATTAAACTCTTTCTCACTGTCGACTGCCGCTGCTCTAATGGAAGGTTATTACCGGCTCTCTGCTTTCACTCTTGCCCCTCCTTGGCAGTCTGAGTGAGTCTTTTTAGATGTCACTCCTCTCTTGGGGACTCCCCAGAGGCTTCCCATTCACACAAAATAAAATCCCAGATTTTTATTATGGCCTAAAAGCCCCGGGCTTTATGTGATCTGCATTCCCCCGCCCAAACCTTGCTCAGATCTCATCTTTCATTTTCTATTCTCCTGAGTCCATGCTGGCAGGAGACTTCTCTGCTTCTTCCTAATGCCTCAGTGGTCTCTGAAATAGTAGCCAAATTTTGCACTTGGGTGCCCTCCTGAGAATGTCATGGATCATTCCAGGGCTGTTCTCTACCTAATAGACACTTAGCTGTGACTCCTGGTACCAGTTTACTGAAGGTCACCATCTTTCTTCTCCTTCTCTCTTTTGTTGGGTTGGGACACCTGCCCTCACAAAGAAAGACTACTGCTCCTTGGCCCCACTTGGTCCTGTTTTCCCCCCAGGAGTAATTTCTGCTTACTCAGCCTTTAGTATTTCTCCACATACACCATTTTAAAAACAAAATATAATCATTGTGGCTTCAGACAGTTATAAGAATAGAAAATAATAATAATGCAAAATCATATTTCTATGGCACTGACCTATATACTCTGAAGGAACTCTAAATTGTTTGATTCCTTCCAGATGGGTCAAGGAGAAACCTAGAGTGGTTGGAGTTGGAAATTTAGAATCAATGCCTTTTGTTTTCTTCCTCACTTGCTGTGCTCATCATGGTAAGGCCTGCTTACTACCGATGCCCACAGTGGCAGATCTACCACCGTTACTGACTGATGGCATCGTTGTCCTTCTGGAACTGCCAATGCCCAGGGCCAAGGAGCCAACATTTCCCCCTAGTTCCCTGATGTTTGATGTCAAGGGCACTGCTGGTGCTGCTGTCACAGCCAAAGCCCTCTCCATGATGACAGCAACTTTCAATGTCCCAGTGAATGTATGGACTCTAGCTCTTTTACTATTCCTGCCTTGTTTTTGCAACTCATTCCTGCTAATCATGGATGTTGAATAACCATTTATGTGGCAGATGCTGTGCACATAGTCATACATGCATAATATGCACATTGATTTGTTCCAACTAGGTGTCTGTGATGCAAGACACACTACTCTAGGCCCCAGGAATGCAGTAGTCAGCTTACCTTCTAGTAGGTGAGGTAGACAATGAAGCAAGTAACCTGCTACTTAGCATCATTTCAGGGAATGAATGCTGGAAAGAAAATAAGGCAAACGAAGGAGGTTGACAAGTACTTTGATATCCTAAAATAATTATTTCGGCCTTCTCTTGACTTGCAAACCAATATACGTATCAAACTCTATGGTATCAATTTAAAAAGTTCCCTATGCAGTTGCGATCAGTGAAGGCAAGGGACAGTGACATGATATGGCTTTATAGCTTCCGGAAACTTGCAAACTTGCTTCACACTGACATTTGGTAAGTTGCATGCAGTCACATTCTCTACGAGAGTATTTTCCAAGTCTGAGTGACACAGGGACCACAGATGTGTTAGAATCAAGTGGAGCCTTTAGATCCAATCTTCCCACTCCCTTTTACATAAAAGTGAAAGTGATTTTGGATACAAGACTTGGGCACAACTCAAAGCAGAGTTGTCTGTCTAGATTTAGGAGATCGTGGGGGCTTTTAAAGGCCTCGGGTTACAAGACAGAGAGTGGCAGTGACTAAGCCTGGGAAAGCAAGGACCCCTTTCATCTCCACTGTGCGGCAAGCCCAGTCTGGAAGCCATCTCTCCGCCTGGCCCAGCAGGATCCTCTGTTAGTCTTTTGAATATGAGCCCGATGTGCTGCCCAGCTGAGGGAAGGTGGAATTGCCATAAGGCCAAAGGCAAATCAGCAGAAAACTAGAAAATGGAATCTGATATGATTTCTGTAAGTCATGTCTTTGATAGAAGAGGAGGTGGAGCAAGAAAAGTCTTTGAGCAGTGGTTTTCATTATGTTTTTATTCTCCATGCTGATGCATTATTACAATGAAATTATTCTATCATGAATCGGTTACAAGGAACCACTTGTGTAATAATTAATATTTACTTTCTAAAACTGTCAGAATTTATAGATTCAGCATTGTCAGGCCAGGCCCGTTTATTATAACAAATGAGAGATGCCATTCTCGATGGTCATGATTTGGCAACAGCAAAGAGATAGGAAGTTTAATTTTAACTGTGTTGCTTCATAAAAAAAGGGGTGAGTTAAATGTATACAGACTTATAAATATTTAAGTCAGATTTTTTTTGACATCTTAAAGAATATTTTACAAATATATCAATTTGACTCTCCAGTCAAAGAACTTTAAAAAGACTATAGTGATATTAATTCTCTACCAGAAAGGAATACTTTAAAGAGAGTACTGGAATCCATTTGAAGCAGGATGACTTTAGCTCCTGGGGAGCACAATAGTGGAATGGTCCTCAGGCGGATTGGTGCTGGATTGAAGTCTTCTGACCAACAGTGGGACCACGGACAAGTTTCTTATTCTCTCCATGCTTTCATTTTATGCAAATAGAGATAATAATGGTACCGACCTACAGGGTTATTGCACATTAAAGAACTAATAGACAAATGTACCAGGAAACCTGTTAAATAAATAATAGCCACTACTGTGACCACTAATCATTATTATTAGCTTCATCACTCATGTCGTCGGACCTTAGAGTGACTGTTTTCCTGAAATCCCAGGACTCAACAGCATAGGGAAGATAAATTCAGAGACAAACAGAAAGAAATCTAGTGTGTCAATAGCACTAATGAATAAAAGGCAACTCCCTAAGTTTTTGAGTTTTGTTAAATTTAAAGATTAATCTAAGAGGCAAAAGACCAGTTAGGAGGGAAGGTGGTGTTTGATGGCTTCTATTTGTCTCCAGCTTTCTCCTTGAGGTATAAATAAACAACAGGTGTATTTTGCACCTACTTAGTTTGGTATGTGAAAAAATGCTTTCTCATACTTGGCTTCAAAGTGATTCCTCCTTCATCTTTATAATTTAACAGGATCCCAAGGCCTATTAATTAATAGTATTACTTTGGAGAACTCCATTTTCCGTTCTGGGTTTCTGTTTCTAAATGTGAACACAGAGTGTCTCTAAAGCCACACCTAAATTCAGATGCAGAGAGAGAGGGCTGAGAATTCTAGCCTAAGCACCTACTGTATCAAGTTCCTTATATGTACTTCATGTAAATGTATTTAGTTTTCACAACTGCATTTTGCAGATGTTTGTTATACTTCCTGGGATATTGGGAGATTAGGTGGCTTGTCCAAGATCACCCAAATAGGAGATGATGCCTGTTCTGTTGATTGGACAGATCTGTTGATTGTAAATACAGTGTGACTTTAATTCAACAAGTTATTTAGAGATCATAGATTTTTAGAATCAGAAGCTCTTACTTCATTACTTACTAACTCCCTTTACTTGGCGAGTCGTTTAACCTTCCTGATCTTTGCTTTCTACTGTATTAAAGAAGGCAGGACCAGCTGCCTACTTCAAAGGATTGTTATAAGGATTAAGTGAGATGATGAATAGAAAGTGTTTCAGAATTAGACAGCTCTG
The DNA here is from genome assembly GCF_002007445.2 of Ailuropoda melanoleuca. Lineage (NCBI taxonomy): Eukaryota > Metazoa > Chordata > Mammalia > Carnivora > Ursidae > Ailuropoda > Ailuropoda melanoleuca. The sequence continues at coordinate 42,637,019 of NC_048228.1, read as the reverse complement.
GTTTCAAATCCCTGCTTTACCATGGAGGAACTTGGCCAAATCATCTCAACTCTCTGTACCTAAGTGTTCTGATCTGCTAAGTGAACTGAATTGTACCTGCTTTTTAAGGTGTAGCTTTTAAGGTGTAATAATGTATGTTAATGAACTCAACCCAAACACTAGAATGCAACACCAACTTCATAGATGGTTGTGGTTAATATTTTTTTTGCATAATTTAAAACATTTTATACATGTAATTCCACAGGCCCAATCTACTCATAACTGTATAATTACTGAGAATGTAAATTTGAAAATGTGACATTTATGAACATATGGCAAAAATAAAAGTCTAAAATTCTCCCTATATTTTACATATAAATTGCCATATTAGAAGTCTTTTTTCTAAGAGTCTAAACACTAAATACATACATTGCATACATGCCCACCTCACTGAAACACTACAAATGGGAAAGTTATGATCTATTGCCAGGATGACTTACCATATTTGATGAAGGGTAGCTGTATGTCTTTTGAAAAGTGAAAACAGAAAATTTAAATAGAAATGCAGATCCAGCTGGTGGTAGATGGACAGTTGTTTGGCACATCCATTCTCCTCATTTTCCTTATTAACCGAGTTTGGACTGGGCTACTCAGCTAGAACTTAAGATTCCCCATCTCCCCCACCCGTTTCCCACCCCCCTACCCGTTTCCCNAAAATTCTCCCTATATTTTACATATAAATTGCCATATTAGAAGTCTTTTTTCTAAGAGTCTAAACACTAAATACATACATTGCATACATGCCCACCTCACTGAAACACTACAAATGGGAAAGTTATGATCTATTGCCAGGATGACTTACCATATTTGATGAAGGGTAGCTGTATGTCTTTTGAAAAGTGAAAACAGAAAATTTAAATAGAAATGCAGATCCAGCTGGTGGTAGATGGACAGTTGTTTGGCACATCCATTCTCCTCATTTTCCTTATTAACCGAGTTTGGACTGGGCTACTCAGCTAGAACTTAAGATTCCCCATCAACATGGCCAAAATGGCGATATGTTTCCCAAGCAATATGAGCAGAAGTGACTGTGCCCCTTTCAGGTCTTGGCCTTAAAGCACGGTGCCCGCACTCCTTCTGGCTCCCTCCCCTTCTCACCTTGAGCATGGTGACCACCACCCCGTACTTGGAAGCTATGTGTTAAGGATATCAGAGTTGATTTTCTAGTCTGGATTCCTGAAGAGCCTTCTGGAATAGAGCTGCCCCACATTCCTGGACCAGATAAACTGTTCCAAGGAAGAGACTAAAACATCTCCTTTCTTTAAGCCATGGGGTCTTTTGGTTATAGGAGCTCAAACTTCACCCTAGCTAATACACAATTAAAGTCAGAACATGGGCTCCCAGCCTGGCTGGCTATTCCTTTTCCCTGAGAGACAGGAGTCCTATCAAAGAGAAACATAAAAGGCAGAAAAAATTTTCATGGGATTAAGCCTTAAGGTTATGTTTAATTTACAATTAACAAAGATGAGATGAAAGCTTTTATTGAATTTTTTGACAGCCTAAAATTTCTTCCCATAAACATGAAGTTCCCAAAGCTGTCATAAACCATAAACTGTGGTTCCAAAGCACACAGCCTTTTCTTTACCGCAAATGTTCCCTTTATCTTATAAAGGTTCCTGAGAAGTTTGAGCAGCCTTATTCTGGTAATTTTGGCCTTGTATTGGCTGAGGAGAATGTACAGGCAGTGAGAAGTAGGCAAATAATTTAAGAAGTTTCTTCCTTAAATGTTTTACAGACTTGAACCTTCTCTTTCTAAAAGATTATGACTATTTCAATTCCCAGCAAAAAAGCGTTTGCTCAATTAATGTTTTGAGAAAGAGTATTTGAATAAATGATGCAGAAATGTTATTAATGCAATAATGATTGCTAAATATTCAGTGAACTTCAGTGAGAAGAGAAAATTATACTTTTTACCCTGAAAAATGAAAAATGTTTTCTCTTTTACCACTCTTTCCCAAAATGATTTAAGAAATCTCTTTCACAGTTTACACAATTGTGTGAGAGTAACTTCTGGGCAAAATACATAATGAAAGACAAGTATGTAGTGTATTAATAAAAACGTATGATGCCAAGTAAGGATTTAAATCATGGGGCCTAGCAGTCTAATTACCAACCAATGTTTTTGTTCCTCCCTAAATAAGTTGTGTGATTTTTTTTAAATGTTGATAGAAGACACCAAAACAATGAACTCCATATCCATAAGAGAAAGGAAATATGAAGTATCAAGTTCTTTCTTTTTTTTTTTAAAGATTTTATTTATTTATTTGAGCGGGGGTGGGGGGAGAGAAAAAGAAAGAGAGAGCGCGTGTGCACACGAGTGAGGGGAGGGGTGGGGAGGGGCAGAGGGAGAAGCAGACTCCTCTGAGCAAGGAGCGGATGAGGAGCTCAATGAGGGGCTGAGGGGCTCGATGAGGGGCTCGATGCTCGATCCCAGCACCCTGAGATCATGACCTGAGCAGCAGGCAGTTGCTTAACTAACTGAGCCGCTCAGGTGCCCCTGAAGTTCTGTCTTAAATGCAACTTTTTAAAATCAAAGAACCTAGTCCTCCTCTTTATCATATAAGCCACATCACTGAAGTAAAAAAAAAAAAAAATCCCTAAATTGATCAGTTCTTTGGAATGCAAATCGCAGTGTGACCCAACCCAGCCTCTGATGGCTAGCGGTGTGGAAGTTGCATGCCTCTGGGATGTGCTCAGAGTCTGCAGGGCAGGAAATATCTGAGCCAACCTGAAGGCTGCTTTCCATCTTGAAGCTCCAGCAGTTCAAATTAAGAGCTCAAACCATCATAAATCTAAGAATGCTTCTAGACTGCAGTGGTTTCCAGTGCCAAATAACACCATGATTTTATTTTTAGGAGTGATTTTTCATGGTGAGAATTTGAGGCAGAACCGTTTTTTGATATAATTGGTTTCCTTTACAATCCTGAGGGATCTCAGGAGTCTACAGGCTTTAGCAGACCATCAAGGAGTCCACGAAACAAAATGTTGAAGAAACCCTGATCTAGAGTATTGGGGACCAGTAGGTATTGGCTGGGGCTCAGCGCTCCGTTCACCCAGGGTTGAGATGGGAGCCAGATTCTATTTCTAGCCAAGAACTGGCCTTGTAACAGTCAAATAGGATGCTAGAGTTCAGTATTTGCTCAGGTCTTCAGAGTACAATTTAAGACTCTTCCATTTTCTCTCTCCCTGACCAATACACACATTCACTATGGCTAATAGAACACACACAACTCTACAAACAGCTTGAAAAATCACGTTTTACACACCAAATTTCTCACCATTGACTTCTAAGTGATTAGTAAAATGTCTCGATAAATGAAACTCGATATAAATATAAAATCAAGAAAATATTATTTTTCAGGACAAAAAGGTCAGATATCTAATCGTTGAGCCTACCAGTGAGAGAATTCTTTGCCAATTACTAGACGTTCTTCTCTATTGTCCTACTGTCTTCTGAGAATTTAATGCTTCTTCATGGCTTGTGTTGATGGGGACATATTTTAGGCTAAATTAACTCAAGAATTGTGTTTTATAAACACTTGAGGGAACAACCAAACTTTGGTTGTGCTTTGCTGAGCATTTTTTGTCATTTCTAGATCCATTTATGTTTGAAAAGGAAGTCTCATTTACACATCCCCAAATAGTTTACCCATCCCAACCTGTTCTGTGAAAATCCATTCAAAGCCAAAGCTGTTTTGATTCTAGATCTGGAGCAATCCATCTATCTATCTGTTTATCATCTATTTTTTGCCTTCTGATAAAATGCAAACAGTCCTACTTCATATTCTTTTCTCTAAATTCCAGTTGAAATTCAAAACTTCCAATGAAATAGAATGACTGGAAGGAAGTCTTATGCAGCTAAAGAAACTGGGGTTCATAGAAGACTCCAGGACTCAGCAGCTGGAACGCTTTGGCCACATAATTTGGTGCTTCTTGATTTGGTGACACATTAGAATCATCCAAAAGCTTTAAAACATGACCCCTGAGCCCACCCCCTAGGCTTGAGTTTAAATAGTTTGGCATGGGGTTTAGGCCCCAATATTTTTTAGAAGCTCCCTTCGGTGATTTCCAAGGGCAATCAGAGTTGAGATTATTTGGGTTTCAATACCCCATATGATTAAAAAAAGAGAATCTGAAATTTCTATGTCCTTTGGTTACTGTGAAGATCAATGGAAATAACTTAAAACTCTGTAAAATTAATGATGATGAGACATGACAAAAGACTTCCGTATCCCTGGGTAAGCATTGCTAAGACTTGCCTATGTTTCAGTTTTAGTGTATAAAATTTCATAATGTCTAAAGAGCAAAGGTTTATATTTACCATTGTTATTTTTTGCTTTACTTATTTTTCAAATAAGTCCTGGATTATTTATTGTTTCTCTTAGGATATGTAATGGAAACAATTTTATAATATTGCCGATACAAAAAAAGATTGTTTTTGTCATTTTTTTAGACACTAAAAATCAGAAATTTGCTGGGGCGCCTGGGTGGCATAGGGGCGCCTGGGTGGCACAGCGGTTAAGCGTCTGCCTTCGGCTCAGGGCGTGATCCCAGCGTTATGGGATCGAGCCCCATATCAGGCTCCTCCACTATGAACCTGCTTCTTCCTCTCCCACTCCCCCTGCTTGTGCTCCCTCTCTCACTGGCTGTCTCTATCTCTGTCAAATAAATAAATAAAATCTTTAAAAAAAAAATCAGAAATTTGCTTTAACTTTATTATGAGGTTGACCTTTTGGTTACCATGTAAATATTTTCACACTGAATGTCTTGGATTTGTTAAGCAATTTGATAATGTTGCTCAAGACTTATGCATTATTATTTTTGTTTTTGTTTTTGTTGATCTTAGAGAAACCAGAATATGCCCTGTAGGCTACTGGCTACATAGGATCATTTGAGGAGGTGTCTTGTATCAGGTTCCTTGAAAGAAGAACGTGAGATAGGAATTTGGATGCATGACTTACTGAGGGAGTGTTCACAGGAGAAAGGGAGTGAGGGAAGTCAGCTTGCACAGGGAAAGAAGCTAAGCAATGATGTGTCCTCAAGAGAACTCCAGCCTCATTCTGATCCCACAGGGAGCCCAGAAGCATTAACAACACCACAGAGTTTATCACACCTAAGGGAAGGGGGACAGCCTTTTGTACCCCCAGGACAATCATATTTGGGATGAAGCCAAATCTCTGGAGAAGAGGGACAGCTGTGTTCCATAGTGGTTAGATTGGAGTGTATACACTGGCTGGTGAAAGAGGCCTGGAAAGGATACCTACTGCACTGATCCAGCATTTACTTTCCTGGCCCTAGTATTATTCTCCTCATGTGCCATTTATGTTAATAATGCCATCCCTTTAGGTATTTAAGAGTCTTTAGTAAGATGAAAATATCCTTTGAATGGGTTACATTTTAAGTTGATGTCTTGGCTACCAAGGGAGAAGAGACAGACATTTATTGAGCACCTACTAGGTTTTAGTAGCTACGAGGAACCATCATCCTTCACAGATATTTTCTTATGTCATTCAAGGGATGCTTCAGAGAGAAATATTTTGTTGTCTGAAAACAAAATATATTTAAGAGGGTTATTTGAAGAGCAGGAGTAATTTCCAAGGAGGTAAGACTATAAACTTTGAGGACGTGTTAATATTTTTGTGCATCCCCAGTGTGACATTTATTCAGGAAATCTGTGCTAAACCCGTGAATAAATAAATGGCATCAGGTAATGGAATGATGACAGAGAAGGACTATTAGTAGAATATGGTTTATTCATAGTTTATCCCAGATTTGGGGGAAGAAAAGTGTACCCACGAGGTAGGGATTTGATTTCAACTGATGCTACACAAGGACAGTGTTTTTCTTCCACAAGAACTTGATTTTCCAAGTTGAGAGTCTACTGTTATTCTGAGGTATTTCTCCTGAAAGATAATTGGCTTAATGTGATAGCCTACAAATTACGGTTTGTGTCAATATTCTGTAGATTCCTCCTCTGTGAACCAAAGCTTGGGCTTGTTGATTTGATAATCGTAGTGGAAAACATTTGTTCATTTCCTTACAATCTTCCAGGCAGAATGCCCATCAGTTTTTCATCAGCCTTGCAAATACATTCTTCTCGCGTGGGACATGATTTCATTAAGTGGTGCTGGAACTTTCTTCTGGGGTTACACGAAACAAACTGCAGGTGTGAGTCAGGGTGTTTTTCACTCCTCTATGCTGCAGACCACCATCCTTATAAACTCCAGTCTGCTCTCTCATTGAAGGAGGCTTCAGAAAACCCACCATTCTTCTCTCATCAGCGAGTCTCTTTACCAATAAAAATGGTCTGTATCCTGGGAATACTGGTATTTGGTCATTTTTTTTTTATCCTCAAATCTCAATACCAGAAAGATCCCCAATTTGCAAAATAACCCACCCACTTATTTCACTTCCTCATCTCTGTCATCTTGCAGCTGTCTGAAAGCCATGATCTTCCCCTATGGGCCTACTCAACCATTTGAAGTTTGCACTACTTTCCATATAAAATATTAACACACAAGCAAACATTTTATTAAAAATTGGTAAAGTGCCAACCAACTACAGATATTTTGAGTTCAGAAATATGGACATAAATATGCTGGCCTTCATCTAGGAACACAGTGATAAGCCATGGGCTCCTTGGAATTTCTTTTATGGGCAATAGATTTACATTGGTTTGTTTCTAGTCTCTACATAGTCACCTTGGTGCTGTCTTAAAAAAAGCTGGAACTGGCCAGATAGCCAAGGTGTCTGGTCATGGAACAGAAGAAAGCTATTTGGTAATAACCATGTGGTATGCCTCAAGCCAGTGCTCCCGCCTAGTGGCTATCTACCTTTTCTCTTCCTGACTCATGTGACTGGTGAATTTCACATGCCAAACTCTATCCCACATGTGGGACATCCCGGTGAGGTCGAAAAGCTAGAACCCCAGGGCACAGTGTAATTCATGTCTTTCTCATGAGAAAAGCATATCACAGTGGAATAAAAGATAGGAAATCCTAACAAGAGGAATGCTCTTTAATCTACCCTATTACTTACTATTCACGATTCATTTGACAATGTTGCTCCTTTAGGTGTTATAAGCACCACGGGACCTGTGGCATATAGTCCAGCGCATTGCAGCCCTGAAGATGCTCAAGCCAGTACCTCAGCAGGCCCCTCCTGGGAAGTGGTCAACATTTCACTACAGACCCCTGCAGCCACGAGAGGCAGGGTGGGATCAGTGGAGGTGTGGCTAGAGAGGGGTTAGAAGCCCTGATTCGGCCTGTGTCCCCAAGGATAACTCTTTCCGAGCTGTACTTCAATAGCATGAGACCAGATAAGATGGTTTCTAGTCTTTGAACAGAAACCTAAAATCAGTCTTAATCTTTAGTAATGAACTAAACTTTCCATAGAGATCAGCTAATAAAACCCTCTTGTAACAGCCCCAGAGAGAGGAGGTCAGGGAAAGTGCACATGGTATTGCTGATGAGGACGGGTTGGTGAGCACAGGCTCTGTGTCAGGCACTCGGTCAGGGATTATTTGTAATCCTTTCGACAATTGAGAAGAGTAAGTAATAATCTCCTTTTACAGATGAGGAAAGAGACTTCAAATGGCTAAATGACTTGACCAAGGTACCACGTTGAGTTATCCAGGGAAATCTCCTATCAAAGCCACACATTTTCTTATATATATTTTTAAAGATTTTGTTTATTTATGAGAGAGAGAGAGAGAGTACATGAGCACAAGTGGGGTGAGGTAGGAGAAGCAGACTCCCCACTGAGCAGGGAGCCTGATGTGGGGCTCCATCCCTGGACCCTGGGATCATGACCTGAGCTGAAGGCAGACGCTTAACCAACTGAGCCACCCAAGCACCCCAAAACCACACATTTTCGAGTACATTTAGAACTAGGACACAGGTTCATTCTCTTTGGAACTTTTATAGTGTTATGAGTATCCGAAACATCCAGCAACAGGCTGCTATAAAGACAAAGTAGTGTAGCTATAGAATGAAATACTGTGAGTAAAAATGATGTGAACTAAATATATTGTTTTGTGAAAAATAATATAACAAGTTGATCATCTAAATGTATATTTAGCCATATAAATACATCAAAGTGTTCACAGTGGTTGAGTGTGGGAGGTAGGTTTTGGGATGAATTCCATTTTTCTTTTTTTCCCCATGAGAGTTTCTAAACCTTTTTACAATGAACAACCATGACCTTATTGCTTAACTCTCTTGAGCCTTTGTTTGCTCATCTGTAAAATGTGGATAACAGTGGTACCTACCTCCTCGTGTTGTTGGAAGGATTACATGAAAAAATCTGCTAAAATGCTTAACCTAGAGCCTGGTAAACTGTATGTACTAAATAAACGTCAGTCACTAAGACAGAAAATACTATTTCAACATGAGTTCTACTTTCTCTTTAATTGTTGTTTAACACGTATTAATTTTAAAAGTCATTTAAATTAAAATTCACGTGGAAGTTTTTTTGAGAGATTACCATCATTCTGGAAGGTAACTGTAGCCACTGGGAGGTACAGCCCAACCAAAGCTGGACTGTAGCCTATTTTTTTTTGAGGCCAGGGCTTCAAGTATCTGATGCTATATAATTAATATACAAACTTTACTGAAACGTAATTGCAGCAGAAGCTCCAGGGGGAGACTAAACTGGCTCATTTACCATGGGATTTAGGCTCTGTCTCAGCATGTCCGGGAGCCTGGTAAAGGCTACCTCTCATGTATCTACTTGTCTGTGAGACTGAGAATTCTTTAGGGAAAAAACCTAGGGGAACACAGTGCAGACACTCGGGCTTGAATTAATTAAAAAAAAAAAAAAAAGGTAGGTTTGCAGGAGAGGGTTGAGTTTGGTGTGTGTTTACTATGCTTTAGCCAAGCAAGTAGAGTGTTCAGCTAACCAAGATTCAAGGAGGTACGGTGTACAGCTGGCTTTAGAAGAGGACGGGGAGTCATACAGGGAAATTTAACAAGAATCTAAGGGCTCTCCCTGGAGCAACAGCATTCATGGATCAAAGAGTCTATGGGCCTACTGGCCCCATCTATTTTAGAAAAGAAAATTTGCTTTCTTGTTAGGTAAATTCCAAAACCAGCTAATGTGGCCTCCAGGATCGAGGGGATGTTGTTAGAATCCTAGAGAATGCTAAATCAGCAACCCTTGTTTCTCATTAATCTACCTAGGGGGAAAAAGTGCTGCACAAAATCCTCTGCTCATGTTTTCACGTTTCCAGTGTCTTTTCAGGATGAGCCCTGACAGATAGTTGAACAACTGCCCTTTGGATAGTGTATGCAGATAGCTGAGCGAAGGGCCTGGGAATTCTGAAATACAGATCAGATGACATTCTTATAACTTAATTTTCTTGACTTCTCTAACATTCTTTTATCTGTCAACATTACATATGAAAATTGTATCATGCCCGAAATGTTTATCCCTGCAGTCAAAATCACTCCAGGTTGCAGTCTTAAGTGTATTGCTTTTGCTTTTATTTCATCATCCATCCTGATAAAAACTGGCATAACCTTGAGCTTGAATGTCTACTGTCAAAGGATTAGTGTTTCTTCTGGTGACACACCCATTCCATTGGGTAAAATTTGAAACTGCAGCAGACTGGAGATGTGACTCTCAGCATCCAGAAAAGGGAAATATAAAAGAGTATGAGGCACAAACAGTCAGTTGTCAGGGTTTTTCCGGTCTCAGTAGGAGCAGATTTTTGCCGTAAACATCGCAGGGGTGTGTCATCGTGGTTTTATAAGCCCATTACACACCTCCAGGTGTGCTGATCTTGTGATACATGGCTCAGCATCCATTAGAAGAGAGATCCCAGCCCTCGTCTTCCAAAGTGTTCCTGGAAGGACCTAATACCTCACGCAGCTGTGCTCCATCTTATTTCTGTTCCTAAAGAGAGGAGACGGGTTAATAGCTGTATAGACAGAAAATTGTTTTCAGAAGGAGTTGGGAACAGAGCTGTAAAAACATAATGTCTTCCAGACCAACTTTTTATCATCCAGGCAATCATAACAGACACTCAGTATTAGTCAGACAGAGAGCTTTTCTCTCCTTTTCCGATTCCCCTTTAGAGGCTGAATTACTAATATCTCTTCATACTTGGCTTCTCAAGCAAGAGACCCATCTTAATACTTACAAAGTGAACTTTCTCTATCAATTGTCTTGACTCAAATTTTCCTATATCTGCTCCTCTCTTCCATCCATGATAATTTTAGATGCTCAGATCTCATTTTCTTCTCATACCCCTTGTCTTCATATTCACCTGTCCAAATAGCTTTACGACTTGGTATCTACCTACATCAACTCCAGGGGTAGATTGGGTTGCTGGGTCTCCTCAATTGTGTGACTTGCCTTCTACCTGTTTGATTGTGTCTATGGAACTTGATCGCTTGAATCTGTTTAAAAGTTTCTTAGCTTTGTTTCAGTTTTCTTTGTCAAGTAAAGTTCCTTTTCTTATACAAGTTCCAACTCTTCACTGACTTTTGAGAGAAAATGTGTGCTTGTCATTCAGATCCAACCTACGTCATTCATGTTTGTAAAGTTATCCTTATTTCACTGAATTAGTCTCAATATACTCACCTTCTTTTTAAGTTTTCTACTGACATTTTTCTTGGATGATATTTTTTTCTTGCTGTTTTAAAATTTTAAGCCCTAGCCTTCTAGATGAGGCAAACCCTCATTCCTAAGAAGAATCATCTGAACACTAACACACAAGGCAGCTGGTTCTGCCATAGAACTTAGTTAAGAACTACATAACTTACCACGCCTGACTTCATTTATCAGACATATGCGTTCAGTGTTTCCTCCCCCTGAGAAAAAGGAACCAATGGGATCCCAAGGAATAACTTAACACTATAGTTATACCACAGAATCCTGAGATACACAATGTCTTTATTTCTCTCTTTCTTTCTTTCTTAAAATGAGTTTTGCTTTCTGCTGTCTCATCCGTTAGATGTTTTTTAGGCTTATATAATAAAAGCTGTCTTGTTATTTTCCCTTTCCTTGATAGAGTTACATTTATCTTTTGAGCTGTTTTTAGGCTGTTTACATATATTTCATGTCAGGTAAATAACTATTTGACTAGAAATTTTCAGTTGAAATGTTTAGAAATCTTCCACAGAGCTACAGCATTAGAGTAAGGCTTAGATGGGTTTCTGTCCTAGACTGTGTCTGATCTGTTCTGCTCAAAGTTGCAGTGCATTAAGAAGTAATTTTATAATGAAATTGCTATCAGAAATAAAGTCATGTCACTGAAAAGCTTTAGAACTAAAAGGATCCTGAGTATTCTAATTTCATAATTTTAGGATGAGGAAACCAAAGTGCAGGGAGCTTGCTTGCCTGGGATTTCAACAAGGAAGGAGGGCAGAGGGCGCCAGGTGGCTCAGTCGGTTAAGGGTCTGTCTTGGGCTAAGGTAGTGATCCCAGCATCCTGTGATCAAGCCCCACATCAGTCTCCTTGCTTTGCAGGGAGCCTACTTCTCCCTCTCCCTCTGCCACTCCCCCTGCTTTTGCTCTCTCTCTCTCTAATAAATAAATAAAATCTTAAAAAAAAAAAAGAAGAAGAAGAAGGAAGGAGGGCATAGCAGAGCGAATATTGCCCCCATGAGATTTAGTGATATCCCATTTATCGGTATTCATATGCTTAACATCAGATCATTTTCCAAATACTTGGGGCTTATTTCTCCCCACTCCCCTGCCCATTTTCTCCATTATAAGGAAAGCTTTCTGACTTCTTAGAGGAAAATATTGGACTTTTGTTTTGGTTGTCAGTGTTCATAACATTACAAATACAAATTCTTACCCAGGGCAGTATGACTAGTGAGCATAAGTTCTATTTGTTTAGTCACAACAATAAAGCAAGACCTGGAGCTGTTGTTTCTGTTGTTTTTTATCGTCCCCCAAAGAGCTTTTCTCAAACTTTCCTGAATGTACTTATCCCTCCTTCCTTCCCCTTTGGTCACACATTTGAGCTTGCCACTTCTAATCTCCTGTAGGTTGAGAAATATTCAGGTAAATATTGAATGTTAAATAATATTTACTAAAGCTTTTAGTGAGTGATCAAGAACACAGTATAGGTTTTCATGCTGCAGTAGCCCCTTTTCTGTTTATTTATTTAGTTTTATTTTTTTAAAGATTTTATTCATTTATTTGTCAGAGAGAGAGAGCGTAAGGGGGCAGAGGAGAGGTAGAAGAAGGTTCCCCGCAGAGCAGGGAGCCCGATGCTGGGCTCCATCCCAGGACCTGGGATCATGACCAGAGCTGAAGGCAGACACTCAGCCGACTGAGCCACCCAGGTGCCCCCTTTTCTGTTTATTTTTTAAATCTGGGTGATGATCTTGAGATCTCCAAGGAAGTGGAGAATAGGACATTTCTCACACTTAACCCTACTGAGAGGGTATCAGTGTTCACCCAGAACACTTGGTTGAAGAGGGTTCCTATCCATGTATTTTGAATGAATCCCCAAAATACTAGTATTTCAACTTACAGTCCTGAGAGAAAACTGAAATTCCACTCTTGCAACATATTTTAATTTAAAATTTCAGATTGCCTCCTATGTTCTGTGATTTTCTTCAGACCAGTAAATGGCTCCATTTAGAGCAGAACGGACAGGGTATACTCATTTCAGAGCCATAGTGTGAGATGTGCTCTGAAGTCCGATGCTCTTGATCGAGGAGATGAAAGTACTTTTTCAGGGATGCTGGCTTTCCAGGCCTTCCCTCTGCTGAACGGGTAAATGGAAATATCAGAGGATGGCTGGCAGAACAGAACCACCGCTGGACGGGTCTCTCTTCCTGAGTAATGAAGCATTATTCTTTGTAAATGTCAGCGTTCTCCATACACAGCGGGTGCTTTTGGTTGTTTTTTTTTACATACTTGTTTCTCACCTTAGAAAGAAACTTCTCCCTCTCTCTGTTTCTCTTTCTCTCTCTCTGTATACGTACCCATTTCCAGCTAGTGATTGTAAGCAAAGTAAAGGAGGAAGGCGTGAACTGTGGTGGATCCAGGAGTGACTATCAGTAGCAGAAATCCCAAAAATTCCACCTAGCAACAGCCCAGTCTCACTATTTGCTCTTATTAACAAGGGATGAGGGGAAACAATTGGCAGCAAGACTAAATCAATTTCAAAAGTCAGAGCCATCCTGGCTTTGTGAATTCCAGCCATCACTGAGCATTGATTCTAAGAAATACATTTCTTACTTCTCTGATTTCTATGTGTCCGTGGTTACAAATATTCCATTCCTCTGTTTACCCCAATATTAAAAAGTTAATTTCAAAGTGGAGTGTCAAATTGTTTTTGGTATTAGTTTTTCAAAAGAGAATCTTTGTTTTTAATATTCTTTCTTCCTTATATAGCAACTTTCATGTTAACTGAGACTGAATGCTATGAAGTTCAATGATTACCTAGAATTCCTCATTTCATTAATTTCATGTGGTCTTTCTAAGTGTTTGGCATTTAATTGATTAGAGCTTGTATATTTGTTCTGGAATATTTTGTCATGAATATATTTAGAGACTTGGTTCTGTTTTGTTTTAATGTGATCAGTTGTGGTGTTTGAGGCCCTGAAGAACCACAGGCTGGGCTGAGAACCTGCCTTTAGACATTGCTCCTTACAGGCAACTGATCACACGGTGCGCGTCAATATGGCTGATAAGGAAGAGAGTGAATATTCACTCTCTCTCAAGAGAGTGGTATTTTCAGTCTGTATCATTTAGAAGTAGTATCTGCTGCTTGGTTGTTTAAAATAGATATTATCAACCATGATCCTTTACTTTGGATGAGAGTACTATTTTAGTACTTTTTTTTTTTGTATTCCTATAGATTTTATTTTAGGATAAGAGTGACTTTCGCTATCCAAATTTTTAAATCGTGTAGTTAGGGCTCTGCAGCTTTTTTTCATCCTTTATCCATCAATATTTCTTGTTCAGAGTAATGCAAATCGGTTGAGAGAGGAGAGAGTGAGAGAGAGAGGAAGGGAGATAATAGTGTATGCTTTTTGAAATAAAGGAAAAAATACATGAACAGAAAATAAACATGTAAAAAGAAGAAAAAGAGAAAAGAAAAGTAAATATGATTTGAACTGTAATAGGAGATGGAGCTAGATTTCTGTATTTTTCATGATAATAAAAACTTTCATGAAAAAAATTTAAGGACACGCTATGTATTTTAAATAATGTTTTTAAAAGTATTTAGGCTACTGGGATCCCTGGTCATGGAATAAACTAACAACAGAACTTCAAAGTCATCATTTTAGGGGAAAAAATGATTTTAGATTTTCAAGTGATTGTGATTCTGTTTCTTGACACAGAATCTAACAAAAGAGCCGAATGCTATATTCCTAGCCCCCCACCGCTCCAGGCTGGTGGTCGTTGTTAGGAATAAGAGCAGAGACACAGCAGGAAGAAACACAAGGGGAACAGGACTTAGGAGGTTGACAAATCTTTTTTTTTTTTTTTTTTTTTTTTTACCATAGCTAGAAAAGCTCTTAGGGAACTGTCAAGTTATTTAACCTGAAGCTAGTCTCTGGGAATCTATGACCACCTTAGAAAATAGGGAAATGTTTAGATTGTCATTTCAAAACATCTTGGTCACCAAAAGCTTTGCATTTATTATTAAGATCTCACAAAAATAATGATTTCACTCTGCCACATTGACATTGTTTATTCCCTATTGGCTTCTGACTCTGTCCTTCCTTCTCATTGCTCAACTTGGTGCGCTGACTTTGCCAAATTCCCAGCAGTCTGACATGCCCAGTGTGATCTCAAGTTGGCCCTGCTATCCTTTGTGATTCTGTGTTGTTGTTTTACCCAGCCCTGGCTTTCCCACTATCTAACTTTTGGGTCCAGGACTCATGAACTTTGTTTTTTGTTTTTTTTTTAAAGATTTTATTTATTTATTTGACAGAGATAGAGACAGCCAGAGAGAGAGGGAACACAAGCAGGGGGAGTGGGAGAGGAAGAAGCAGGCTCCCAGTGGAAGAGACTCACGTGGGGCTCGATCCCAGAACTCCGGGATCATGCCCTGAGCCAAAGGCAGAGGCTTAACGACTGAGCCACCCAGGCGCCCCCCAGGACTCATGAACTTTGAATCTTGCATTGTTTCAAATGGGCTTTCTCCCTAGGATGAAAGGACTCTTTCAATTCCCTGAGAGAATATAAGTGTTTAGCTTTGGTCCTTCCCTCCTGGTCATCCCTATTAAGGGTCACCAGCTAAGACACTCAGTGACCTGTTCTTACCTGCATTTCTGTGCTGCCATTTTTTGGTCACCCTACCCACTATGGTACACATTCACTTTTTAGGTCTCATCTACTTCACGGAGTGTCACAAGAATTGTATACCCCTTTCTGCCATTTATAGTGTCTAATACCCTCATGCATGATTCAATCGGCCCAATAATTGTTAGAACCAATTGTCTACTTGTAATTGTGGTAAGCATTTTGACAGACATTACAGGACAAATATGTCAGTGTTATTGGCTTAAAGGAATTTATTTAATTCAGTATCATTGACATAAAAGTTAAATTTGTGGGAATGGATTGGCCCTTTTGCACAAAACACACGCTGCTCTGCTCCAGCACATGACTAGAGGAAACTTTCCCAGGAGGAGAAGCCCTGATAGAGGGACTACAATTCAGTCAGACGCTGACATTTTCTTAGTTGGACTTGTCTTCTTGTGTATTGCCTCTGCTACTTTGTTCTGTGTCCTGCCCCCACTTCCTCCAGGCCAATCGTACAACAAAAATCCCTTCTCCCATTGAATTTAGCACGGTGGATATAGTCTTTCCTTCTCAAAACGTATTATTAAGTAGTAGGTAAAACACAATGTTAATAAACAACAACAAATCCTCACACCTTACTGCGTGGTTTGCCAGTGGTGGTGGTGTGGTTGATAGGAGGAGAGAGCAGGGAGTTTTGCAGAACAAGTACATGTCAAGGGGGTTGCAAGTCATGAATACACATCACAGTTCAAGGGCAATTCTTTCCTTTGCTCTTACGGGCTCCAGCAGGAAAGTAGTCCTCCAATTCTAAGAATACTAGCAAAAGGAAAAAAGACATAATCCAAGCGAAAATCTTTCACCTTCTAGGGCAACATTTATCATAGAGCTTTCTATGGGTTGGAACACATGTGCAGCTTTACTAGTCTCCCCTTCTCACTCCCTACCTGCCTGGTTACCATGGAGACCATTTTGTTTTCCAGCATTCTGGAATCCAACATCGCAAACAACATTCTCCATTGAAGAATAGACAACAACTGATAAAATCAAGCCTTTCCTTATTTTAAGCCTTCTAAGCATGTCTCAGACACAAAGGGAGATTCATTTCAAATTGTTCTTCAGATTTTGCCTACTTCACAACTGATTTAAAGGCAGTGAGCGTTAAATAATACTTTATTGCCTTCTGGATTAGGTTTTCAGTCCTGCCTATCCAAATAACTTTAAATAAAAGACGGATGAGCCTAGAATTAATCACACAAATATGCAATGTACAGTGTTAACGTCTGTTTCTTGAAGTTTCCATATGCAGACAACGATGGTGGAATAATGTGACAAGTAGTCTAGCCTTCACTGACAGACCTTTTATTGGCTATTTGCAATCAAATAGCTACTAAACCATATTCCCTTGTAGGCTGCACGGTCATTGCTTCGATTCTGATCAGGACATATCTCTACCATAATGGTCTTCTACCCTTAAGGACTCAATCTCCAGACAACTGTTTCTAGGCTCACACCGAGAATTTTGGAATGAAGGTAAGAGTGCCAGCTGTCCCTTTCTGAGACCATTTTCCCCATAGTAGAGGCTGGACATGTTTTTCTGCCTGCCCATTCTTCACTCTTACAGTGTCCAACGCACCTTGGCTCTTGACCCTTTTCTTGGTCCTTTGACTGTATCTATCTAGCTTGCCTAGTCAACTTGTAAAGCTCTCCTGAGTGCTTATTGTTTGCATGGACTTTGATCTTCTTGCCGCCTCCGTGTTTTGGATGTTTGCCTACTTGAATTTGGCCTCACCCTCTGCCTAGCTTTCTTGTTCACACAGAGACTGCTTCTTGGTCTTGAAGTCCTTAATCTGCGGCCACTCATGAATATAAAGAGCCAGCTGCTTTTTGGATGACTGTGTGATGATTTCAGAATTGTCTGTCTGCAATTATCGTGTCCTTTCTGAGAGTATCCTTGTAAAATCCAGTCTCTCCCTGTGGTTGTAGCTGCCTTGCTTGGTTTTCTCTATAGTACTGTATCAGATACATCATGTGAACTTCAGTCTTTATATACCTGTTTCAAAAATCTTGAAATGAGATGTGCTGGATTTGGGTATGAGAAGACTGATTACCATTTAAGAACTCATTACTGACTGGATCATTATTGGAATGAAGAATCGTGCTTAAGGGATTTCTTTTGAAAATAGAAATGAAGTATCGTATGTTTGGTGTCCATGGCAGCCAAACCCTTACTTGTGAAGAGGTTGTGATGTTAATGCCTGTTTTTAAATTAGGTTTTGAGAAGTTGGAAGAGAGCATGAACTGGAGGGAAAAAAACTGAGCATCAGACAGACTTAGGTTTTCACTCCAGAACTGTTTGCTTACTCTCTGGGGTAAGGCATGCCACTTAACATTTCTGAATATCAACTTCTTCCAGACTCCATGCAGTTGGTTAAAGAATCAAGTGAGACAATATATGCAAAAGATCTAACATAAATTCTTAGACCAAAATAGTTATTTAATAAAATTACTAACCCATATCTTGTCTTATCAAACCCTTCATTCTTTACATGGCCACTGCCCTACACACAAATTTGGTCATACTAATTTCTTTCTTTGACCCTTCAGTATCTTAGAATGAAGTAAGAGCTGTTAGAATGGAGATAAAACTCCTGAGCATGACCACAATGTGTGATTTTACCCATTAAGGTACCTGAAACATGATGGTGTACATGTTCTAGAAGCCATTTCCTCCTACAGATGGTCAGATTTTCTGCTGGAAGGATAGACAGTGATGGGCTATCAAAGGGAGAAACTAGCATAGCTTCTCCGAGTGTGCAATATACATTGTTTATTGAAGTAGAAATGGACCACTTATGGCCTCAGTTCCCATGCAATTCCTGGAGGATGGTAGTGGACATTGTCCCTTGGGTGCATGCTTGGAGATCTCAAGAGAATGATTTTGCCAAGTCTGTGTGCTTCTATGTCTCATATCTTTGTCTCTCACCCTCTCTCTCACTGCATCTCCTTCATCTGCTCTGTTTTTCCACACTGGGAAATTCTTCCTAGACTAGAGTTAAGAAGCTGTCTCTAAAACACAATGCATTCTCCCCAGGTCTATTGCCCATTGACATGAGTCTTAACATTCCCCCGAGTCATATGCTTTTGAAAGTATTTTTTGGTTGTGCTGTTTTCATTATTTTCCTTGGGCCATCCCTTACCCGAGCCAAATGAATTCATAGATTGAAGGTATAGGGGAGAAAAGAAAACTAGAAATAGAAAAACATTGGTTAGTATTTCAAAGAGAGCATCTCATCATTTAAGAGTAATTCCATCACACTGATACGTTCTAGGGCCTATCAACCATGCAAACAATATTTATGTGAGAAAATGTGTTCTTAATTTTAGTCAAAGGAACTAAAACTTATTAGGAACATATTACCTTCTGTTGTAAGTATGTATGTAGTGCCGGGTAGATGGCTTTCTGTCATCCCATTCACACGGCTACTAAGTAGCAAAATTGAGGACTGTTCCAGTTCTGTGCTGGCTGATGAGGAGGGCCCAGAGCAAGAGGAGGTGATGAAAACCTTCAGGGACACTTCTCCAATTCAGGCTTGCTTCCTGTCTTGTTTTCCTGCTCTCCTGAGCTTTTCCTTTTCTTTGTAATCAGTAGTAGCCTTTTCCTTCAGCAAGGATTTCTCTTCTTCCCTGGGGACTGTGATAGAACAAAGTCTCTGTAATTTTTGTCCTTATCCTCTGTCTCTGAAGTTAGTAAATAGATTTCTGTTACTGTTGTTGTTTTTAGCAAAAATGGGAAACAGGTGAGGAAAAAAATTAACTTTTTCAGGTCTGGTTCTGGTCCTTTCACAATTTGCTCCCAGGAAAGAATTTGTGCTCTAGTCCTACATCAGGGGGACCCACTTCCAAATGGGTTGGGAATTATATCCTGTCCCATTGCTCACACCAGAATTTAGGCCCAAAACAGGCTGAGTGAAGACTCATCTTCATGTAGGAGAGAAGATAGAGTCAGTTTTTATAAGAAAATCCATCCCAGACATTCTGTTTCAGAGGTCAGTGCGGGCATTCCAACGTGAAGGTGGGACACCTTTGGGAGAGGCACAAGAGGAGGAGATAGGGCAAAGCCTGTGAGGGATAGAGCTGCCCTCCCATTTCCTCTTTATTCTCAGCAGTCTTTCCTTAGCTCTGTAAGCCTACCCTGGGTTATTTTGGACTGGTGTGTAAAACAGAGATGAGTAGTGGAAAAAAGATAAAAAAGGAAAGTAGAGGAATTCCAAGGATAGGATTGGAAATTTGATCAGCCATTTGGCTAGACAGGTATCAAAATAAAAAGTTGTGCATAAGTTAGTTGAATATATATTTGGAACCACCTAATTGGAAAGTTGGACAGCATCATGTTTTCTTGGGTCAGATATAACTGATACCTGACTCAATTTGTCAACTTTCCAAAGAACGTCTTCCTGATTTTTGCTTTTGAAATCTTTGCCTTTTCCAGCGTTTGCCACCCAATGTTCATACTGAATGTATTGGCCACCTTTGTTCTATAATGTTGTATTTTGGGGAGTCATGGAGGTCAAGGTCTCACAGAGCATTTGGGAAATGAATGAGATGGGTGTTTTCTGTAGTTTAATGTAGCAGAAACTTGATGATTGAATATGTCCAAGGCTGGATGGTAGGAATTATAAGAGCCCCCATTTGTTAAATGTGTTCCCTGTGTCAGGCACTGTGGTTTTCAGTTCACATGCAGTAATTCACTTTGTGTTCAAAACAATTCTGTGGAATACCATCATAACACTATTAAAGCCCAGCTGGAGCAGACACACCTATGAGATATATAGGGAGATAGGGGCTGACATCTAACAAAGAAATCTCTGGTGGACAGAATGACAATTAACAAGGACCAAGCAAGACAGAATCCATTATACATATAATGGAAGGAGGTCAGCCAGCAAGCGAGGAATAGATCATTGAGGCAACTGGTGCCAAAGACTACCAAAAAAAAAAATTAAGGATCTCTGAACAAAAATCCATGGTTCTTATGGAATAGGTAGGTAAGCTTCCATTAGGAGTTTCTAAGAAGACATTTAGCATTGATGACTGTCTCCCAGTATATTATTCCAGCTTCTTTTCCCCACCCTTTACAATTCCACTGGGTGAAACACCTACTTAGATTCTGGTATGTGTGGTTTTCTAGAGCTCATGAAACCATAATATTAATAGTAATCCAGATTGCATTGTACATTGGACTGTGAGCTTTGAGCACTTCCATTTTTAAACAACCCTCATTATCTCCAAAAGATCTCAAATGCTTGACAGGTTCATGAGTATATTGTAAAATGTTTGAACCTCTGTACTTCTAATACATAAACGTCTCTATAAACATTGTTCATGCCAGAGCCTTTGTGTGCTCTGATATGAAACTAGTGGTCAGGCAGAAGGACAGTTGAAATCCTCTTGGAACATAAATATATTGAAGATTGCTAATGAAAGACTAATTGATGCTAATAGGAATTAGTCAATTTTAATACTGTAATTTGTTCAGTGTCGCAGTAGCAATTAAGAAAAAGAAAGAAAGAAAAAGGTTGAAATCTCTAAATTCTATGTTGAAAGATCCAAGGTTAAGATAAGGTTGTAGCATAACTTGCTTATTAACATTGTTAAAAATAATGATTAAGTTAATTAAAATCAAATTATAATGGTACCATCTAGATAGACTCATGACAGCCATTTTAATGAGTTCCTTTGAAGGTAGCAATAATAATTAAGCTATTTTGAAACCAGCTCAATGTTTTTATATGGACTCTCTTGTGCACGTTTCTTTCAGGTCCCGTCAGTCAAATTTTGTAGCAGGGTATTTAGACTGTGGACTCTAGAAATAGCTGTGGCCTTGACTGCTCTGTTGTGAACTGTGTGTGCTACTTGAGAAGAGTAGTTACAATCAGTGTATGTTATCCTTCTCTACACCACTTTTCCACCTTCGAAGAACACTGGTAACACCAACGGGGAGGGAAGAGTCTAAGGCAAAAGTCCCCAATCTTTTCTCAACCACTGGGGACTCTTCATGTCAAAGTATTTAAAAGTCTTCTCTCACATGAGTAGTTGTTTAGTATCCTATTGATTAATCAAAGGTATGATGAAATTCTATGATTTCAGGAGTAATTTGCATTCTGTAAGTCACAACTTCTGCATACGTAGGGGATATATTAGTGAGTTCTTGTTTGAGTCTATGATTTTTTTAGTTCTCAGACAAAGCTGCTATATTTTGTTCTTCCCTTCCCTTCTCTTCTCAGGATTGGGCTGTTGGTATTAGAAATCTGGAAAAAGATGGGTCCCCATGTTTTGGCAATGATCAATATGAGCAGAAAGTTGGGAAAAAAGAGAATGAGTTACCATGGTGTACATATCAACACACCTGACAACCTACTTGCTCTTTGCATGAGGATGATTTTCTTCTAATTTACCACAAATTCCTATTTTATATATTAGTTTTTGTTATTGGAACAAAATAAAGGTAAAGGAAGAATGAAGCTGCATATTTATTTTTTGCCCCTGATTCTGTGAATATTGAGACTTTACGTAATGAATAACTAAGACTCTTTATATAGTAGCTAAATCTTGACTTTACTGGGCTCAGGAGTGACCAACGATGTTAGTAAACATTGCTCAATGTAGATAATTTATTAATCTTCTTATTGCAGCCTTTTAAGTAAATAATTTATTTTTTATTTTAAAGCCTCATGATTGCTCAAAAACCACACAAATTTCTGATAAATATCCATAGGTTGAGTTATTAAAGCTCATTAGTAGCCTAATAAGGAGTTATTACACAAATTTGTCATGGTGTCGTGGGTTGTTACAAAGCTGCATGTTCATGTACTATTAGTTTACATTTGAGCACAGTATATGTCACCCTGGAAAGGGCTATTCTTGCAGGTGATCCCTGTGTCTATTAAATAAAAAACACAATCATAAAGTCACTAATCTTAGCTCAATAAAATTCAAATGCAAATTTTTTACTATTAATGGGCTGTTCATGTATATATTACAAAGTTATGTACTTCAAAAACATAAGCAGTAATTACAAAGTCAAGATGGGTATAACATGGTCAATTAATTATATTCACATTAAGAGTATTGAATTTTTGGCCTATTGGACATTATGTTTAGAAATCAGTTTCCTTGATGGGGCACCTGGATGGCTCAGTTGGTTAAGCGACGTCCTTTTGATTTAGGCTTAGGTCATGATCTCAGGGTCCTGTGATCAAGCCCATTGCACTCTGTGCTCTGCATGGAGCCTGCTTAAGACTCTCTCTCCCTCTTCCTCTGCCCCACCCCCAGTCCCCACCCCCACTTGCTCCAGGTCTCTTTCTCTCTCTAAAAAATAAAAAATAAAAACAAAAGAAATAATTTTGCTTACCAAATAATCTCAGAATATGATAACCTATTAAAAGGAACTGCACGTAGATAAGGCTTAATTTAGATAAGCATTTTAGTTCTAAAGCTGACATCTTTCATTAATAAAATTAAGGAACAATATTGCTATAATCTTCTTTCCATTGAAATATTAACATAAATCCTTCATCTTAAAAATTCTAAATTAAAATTATCTTTGTGTCCAAAATGTAACCCCTTTGATTCTAATTTTTAAAAAATACACTAGGGGATATCATGAAGAGTTAATAAGTCATTTTATATGTGGCAAGTAGCTTAGTCTTAAATATTTGTCTTACAATATTAATTTTATTAAAGTTTTAATGAAATGGACATTTGGACAGTGATCCTCCAAAAGGAGAGGAGAGATGGGGGAAAAGGTTACTTTTGAATCACTTCATAAGCAATTTAGAACTCCATAAGCAATTAAAGTTAGAGATTAAATTGGAAAGACTTTATTGTTGTTTCAGGCTTTCCCAGTGTGTAGTGTTCAATCCAGAAAATATTTCAGTGTTTACAAACTGATTTTCAGAAGATTTGATACTATCACTAAATATCTGTCATTTATTTATAAATAGTGAGTGTTTTTTCTATTTTCATACAACTCAAAACCAGAGATTCTGTGCAATGCATGCTAATAAAAACCTCACATGGTAAGTACCTGGACAATGTTCCCATCAAATAAATTCATTGTCTTCTGGTCTATAAAGAAATGCATTGAGAATTTTAAAAAAAATGAGCATAAAGATAAGATGTCAAAATGTCTTTACATACTGGTCAAAGTCAAGGCTAGCATCTGTCTAAAGCAATAATATAACATTACCATATGAAGAGTTAAGTCTTTTGTTTGTCTGTGAAGATAATGCCATTAACTTTCAGAGGCTAGATATAAGCTGAGAAAAAAATTCTGTATTGTAGCATTATTTCTGCATTATGTTAGAGGGAAAAGGACAAATGTACTCTAAACCTTTTTAATTTACTCATTCTCGGTGGTTGAATATAAATTTCATGAAGGCACAGATTACATCTGAACTGACTTTGCATTTTGCATAAGCCTTGCATTTGCGAAGTGTCAAAAAACATTTTTGGCCTGTGTAAAGGAGCCATCCATGTACATATCAAATGGCTACTTCCTCAAATTTGCTCATTCCCCCCAATATTTTTTTTCTTAAAAAATTATCAGCATTGGACTTAACTACACTTCACTTCTAATTCCTTGTATAGTGTTATAATATCCACAGAAGTTTAAGAGACATCGGTAGGGACATTGATAAAATTTACATTAATAATGGACATTTATATACTGGTTAACATCTAGGCTTTAGTCTTTAGTTTCTGAGTTTCCACCCAGTGGGATCAGTGGAAGTCCCCATCCCCACCGAGCCTCTCACCTACCTCTCATAGGATATGGGCATCTTATGTCTCCTCCTTGAGAGTTATTGATATTTTCCTGCCACATATCTTTGTGGCAATGTCTGTTCTCTTACCTGGTGGCGTTAGTCTGGCCCAGGGTTGGACGTGGAAGCTGAGTTTGATATTGCTGTAGTTGCACGTTGCTTGTACAGATGCTGAACACCCCTTGCTCCCAAATGAGACAGGAGACACTTTCTCTACGCTGATCTTAGAATTGTTTTATTGGGCTCCCTAAAGGGTGATCACATTCTCTGTCATTTGTTTGGTTTTGAAATCCCCTTTCTTGAGGAATCTGGAATCATTTTCTCCAAGTTTGATTCAGAGGACCCTTGAAGGGGCTCATGTAATGTCCCATCCAAAAGCATCCTTCTTCCTTGAATATGCATCAGTATCTTGGGCTGAAGTCTTGGGAATTCAATTTACATCTCATGGGACAATTTCCACTAGAGCCGCTTAAGCAGTTTCTTTTACTGGTCTCTCTGTTTATGAATAAAGCATGCCAGGCAGAAAGTTCTCCACTGAAGCATCTATGATGGATGGAGAAAGCCCAGCATTCAGAAACCCCACCATTTGTCCTCCTCAGCCTTAACCCCAGTTTAGACCACCTTACTCCCATCCTAACTTCTCCACTCTTGCAAAGTCAGCCTTCACAAACTTGCTTGCTACTGTTTCTAGACTTTGAAAAAGTTAAGAAATTTGAGACAAGAAAATGAATGGAGAAGATAATAACTTTGTAGTCTTATTTTTTTTGTCTGCTCAATAGCCCACATCTTAAAAAAATGCTAATTTTAACTCTAGTATAGTTAACACGAAACATTATTTTAGTTTCAGGTGTACAATATAGCAAGTCACCAATTCTATACATTATCAGCGCTCCGCATAATAAGTGTACTCTTTAATCCCCAGGTCCCCCACTCACCTCCCCTCTGGTAACCATCAGTTTGGTCTCTATAGTTAAGAATCTGTTTCTTGGTTTGTCTCTTTCTCCCCCCCCCACCTTGTTCATTTGTTTTATTTCTTAAATTCCACATAAGAGTGAAATCAGATGGTATTTGTCTTTATCTGACTCATTTTGCTTAGCATTATACTCTCTAGCTCCATCCATATTGTTGCAAATAGCAAGATTTCATTCTTTTTTATGGCTGAATAATACTCCATTGTATATATATACTACATCTTCTCCATATATACTCCATTGTATATATATACTATATATACAATGTATATATATACTATATACTACATCTTCTTTATCCATTCATCTATCAATGGACACTTGGCTGCTTCCATATTTTGGCACTGTGAATAATGCTCCAATAAACATAGGGATGTGTGTATTCTTTTAAATTAGTGTTTTTCTTAATAGCCCACATTTGAACTCCTTTTGGTCACTGTCTTCTTGAAATATTCTGCGAGTTTATTTTGAGAATCTTTCAAAAATCACATTATTTATTGATTTTCTAGACAGTTTATGTTTGGTAATTTTCCAAATATCAAAGAACTAATTATTCCCAACTCTATTCTTTACATAACCATCCTCTGACTATCTTTTTTATGTCTTAAAAAGCAAACTTCTAATTTAAATTTTTCTTCAGTTTTACATCAAGATCTTAAAAAAACCCAGTAGTCATTTCCTAGGAACTAATCTTCAAGTTTGTAAATTATCTAAACCACTTGCTGTTTTTTCTGTTATTTCTACCTGCTTTTTGGCCAACTCACTGTTCATTAGCACCTCCAGCTGGTGGTGAACATAGCGACAAGAGGGAGAGCAGTTATTTTGCTATTTGTTGGAAACTTGAATAAAAGGTTTGGTAGGATAGGACATTAAAATTAATACCTAAAATAGTGTTTAAAATTGTTCTGTAGGAGGATTACAATCTTCTTTGTAATCAAAGAATGTAACAATAACAATTATTGTCAAGTATTTAACCAGTATAAATGATATGAGAGAGAAAAGCTTTGTCGTCCTTTGCATAGGAAGCTATTGCTGCTGACACATAAGTGAAAAGAATCCAGAATTTGAACTCAAATGGCCTGGATTCAAGTCTTATCTCATTCTTCATTAGCTTGTGTGATCCTGAACAAGGCATATATGGTGTTTCTCTCTGTTCTCTCTTCTGTAAATTGTAAGCAATAACAGATTTTTCATGGGGTTGCTACAATGAAAAGACATCACATATAGGAAGGCACTTTAAAAACTGTAAGGGATATTTCTGTTATTTTATTATTTTTTTCTCATTATTAATGTGTTTGAATGAATTTGATGCATTTATACTTTCTTTAATTTTCACACAAGGTAGTTTACTAAGTTGATGGTTATGTCTGCACTCTGTAACACTAAAACATTTTCTTCTCCTTGATAACCCCACTGGTTGTAAGTGACTTAGAGTAATGACCTCAGCCCCAGGTCTCTAGTTAATTAAGATACAACCCAAACCAGGAAAATAACATTTGTTCACCACGGGATCACTTGCGCTTGTATCCATGTTCACTGGTAGTATTAATAGGTTAGCTGAGTATCTCAACTCTGTATTTTCTATCACTGAGTCAAATAACCATAATGAGGATCTTCTCTAAGTTTGAAAGTATCTGAAGCTAGGTAAAGCAGGCAATGCAGAGGGCAAGAAAAATGGAAAAAGAGGGAAAAATGAACATCCATTATTTAAAGAGCTTAGAATATGATGAAAATAGGATGAAAGGAGGATTTCCTAGACAAATGATAAGGCTTGGAATATATATGACATTACCATTAGACCCATGTAAAGGACCCATTGATAATTTACTTTCTTTCTGCTTGAGTATAAGGCATAGGAACCTATTTTTAAAGTTACACATAATTAGGTAGCTATAAATAAATGGTTCTTGGGACAGAATGGTTTTATTTCAGTGGTAGTATTTAATGTTCTGCAAAAAACAAACTTAATGAGAAGATTCTGACATGAGAATGAGTTTGCAATCCACACAAAGGTATGGGTATTGAAAGTAAGCCCATTTTGCTGTTACTCAGGTACTCAAATGGAATTAGATTTTTAAATATTTTAAGTTTTATGCCAGTTTTATATTAAGAGCTGAGTCCACAAGTGGGAAGTTGCATCTCTGGAAGAATGTTTCACTTCATGGATGTGCATGTGTGACATGAGTGTGCATTGTGTGAATGTGTATGTAAGTGGGGGGGGGCTTGTACGAGCATGGACGCCTGTACTCATGGGTGAGTAGAGAAAGGAGAGAGGATGTGGTGAGCTGACATGTGAATGATGGGAAAATGCAGGCTATCTTAGAGAAATTTTGAGTCAGCAAGAACAAGGAAACTCTAGTAGAAAGCGAGAGATTTAGAAATGGCCACTGAAAGTATAAAGCAGGAGATTTTTCTGGGAGCTGACTGGGGGGGTGTGGGATTCTGAACATCTTGGAAGGGAGATTTTAGTTCTTTAACAGAATCCAGTAAACTCCTGAGTCTCGGTTTAAACAGTATCAAAGAAAACAATTTTAATTGGAAACTGAGGTTTGAAATCGGGGCCCAGGCAAAAAAAAAGCCTTACTCTGGTCAGTAATATGATTCAAACTGTTATATAAGACAGATACACACAAAGAGGTGAAGAGTCACTTAGACATATTAAAAATATTAAACATATTAAAAATGTTAACAGTACTTATCTCTGAATGGTTATATCATGGCAATTTTTAATTTCTTCTTTTTATGCTTCTTTGAAGTTATTAGTTTCATGAGTTAACATATATTAATTTTGTAATTAGACAAAAAAAACCCACTATTTTGAAAATAAATTTAATCATGGACTTTTTTTTTTTTAATGATCTAATCCAGGAATCCAGGGGATGATGGAGTGTGACACAGGCTACCTCCAAAATATACCAATTAAATAAGAGTATAGTGATGGTTGATATTATGCTCCATGCAGAATCTAAACAGGCACATAACATGCTTTACTTTTAAAGCCCATGCCTGGGGTGCCTGGGTGGCTCTGTCAGTTAAATGTCTGACTCTTGGTTTCAGCTTGGGTCATGATCTCATGGGTCATGGGATCGAGCCCCACATTTGTTCCGTGCTCAGCAGGGAATCTGCTTGAAGATTTTCTCCCTCTTCCCCTCCCCCCAGTCACTCTCTCTCTTTCTAAAATAAATTAAAAAAATCTTAAAAAAAAAAAAAAGCCCTCACCAATAGCAGGCCTGTGATGTGATGGAATTACAGAGTCAGGAAGGACTCCAATACCACAGCAGCCCTTATTTCTTTTGTGTTTTCTCTCCTTTATTATCTTTCTCACCCAGATTTAGCTGGATATTTTTGATCCCACTATTTTAATGTAGTAATACATCCCTTTTCCCTGAATCATGTGATCCATAGTTTTGGGGGTGGTAGGCATGAAACTCCTTCAAATCTCTTCCAGCCTTTTTTAGTTAAGACAAAACCGGATTTTCTCAAAAAGGAACTTCAACCAGGAAATAAAAAGAAAAAACAAAACCAGACATTTGAAATTGACATGTTTTAAAGCACAACCTTCTATCTTAATACTGAAATCAGATCTTGGCATGTTCCAGTACCCACACAAATTCTGCATTGTTGGTGAGAGCCTGAAGGAAATGTTAGGATTTTGGCAGTTGTTGACTATTCAGTTTTGTTACTATGTTTTTTGCCCTCTTAGGAATGTATGTTTTCCCAAAAGAAAACATAATTAAAGAGTCCCAGTGTCCGATATTAACAGGCAAGTGGGTAACATGACAATACATTACTCTATGCTAAGGTCTTCAAAGAATCTGGCAAGGAATCTGAAATTTTTCAGAAAAACTGAAATTTTTAAAGTAGTAAAGTGTATTAAAATGTATTTTTAATCCATGTGTGTTTTCTTTTTTTATTTTATAACTGGAAATTTGTACCTCTTAATTCACTTCACCTATTCCCCCCCCCCCCATGTGGTTGATAGTCCCTTTGACTTAGGTACTTGAAACATTAGACAAAGTGATTGTACAAACTTGTTGAGGTTCCTCTAACTAAATTCCAGTCAAAATGGCCGGACAGAAGCAGCATCCAGGGGGCTTTGGAGATGTTCTTCTGTCCTTGACTCTGGCAATATTGATCTCAAACTTGTCCAAGTGCAGTGAGTGAGGCCATTATCTTCTCTCTCTCCTCCTGCTCCTCTTTCTTCCCTTCCTATTGCATTTCTAGGTCCCTGAAATCCCCCTGGTCCTAGAGGTATTAAACTTTTCCCTTGTAAATCTGAGGTCCCTCAAACCCTGCCTGCCTTTTCTACTGACATTCATAGACCGTTCTTCTGAGGGTATCTGTGACTTAGGAATCGTTAGGAAAGTTAGCCCTCACTCTTGAACCATTTGTGGGTTTTGCAGAGTTTATCTCAAGCATGCTTTTAACTCAGTATCAAGCTGACTGCTAAAATTCAGCTTTAAGTGATGCGCTGGCTAGGTTCTCACTAGATGCTCTGGGAATTGAATGGCAGACGCCATTTTCCCTGGAGCCTGGATCAGTCACATCAGCATGATCTTTTGATTAGAATCTTTCACATCTCTGTTTAAGAGTTTATTTCTCCTTTAAAGTTGCTACAGTCTGTCTGAGGGACGTCTCCCAGTTCTGATTAATACAGAAGTAAGAGAGGAATAACAGACTGAGTCCACTGAACAGCCAAACATTTTCTAATTTGGGTTATACTCCGTTGTAACAAAGATCTTTGCTAAATCTCTAAGGGGCTTCTACAAAAGTAATACAGTGACCCTTATCTTTCTACAGAGAAGTGAGAGGGAAAGCCAGGGACTTTGGTAGATATACTTTTCCCATGCTTAATCCTCAAGTGAGAATCTTCCTATCCTTCAGTTGTACTATCTAGCTTAAAATAATCATGTACATCACACATATCAATGAAGTGATGTCAAATGAAAAGTGTGGAGACAGAGTCAGGAGATGTGAAGGGCAAGGTTTGGGTACAAGGCTGTATCCAGAGGCATGTCCTAACCTTTTGGATTAGGGACCACCCAGTAACCACCCTGAGTTTAATTTTTTATTGTCTTGAGTCTAAATTGCTTGGGGTAATAATTGTTAGGTCCTGAAATAGGTTACTGGTGTGATAGTTTCCTTGTCTTTTTTAAATGTCACGATCTTGAATCATACTTATTGACACTTGTCTTCCTGAGGCTTTGGAGTCCATCAAATGTGTGCAGATTTCATTTTGGTTAATTTCATTGTTTTCTGGCTTTCATCTAAAACTGCCTATTGGCATTTACCTGCCGGGGTGTAGTTGGAACACGTAAAGCCATATGGGTTGATAAAGGTCATTTAGTCCTACCAATTAGAAAATAAACTACATTGCTTGTGGTTGGGGATTCCACGCACATTTTTTTAAAAGGAAATGCCAAAAGAAAGGTCTTTTTCCTCCTTGCAGAAGTTAATTTGATTCTTTGAAGGGCTGAGAATTCTCCAGCCAGAAAATCAGTTTTTTAGTGGGGCATCAGGTTGGGACCGGGCAGATCCCCAAGAAGAAAGATTCCAAGAAAGAAGATAAAAGAAAAGAAAAATAAGTGTCTACACAGGCTTTTACTTTCGTTGTTTCTAAATTTGCATGTGTGCTCTTCTTCCATATCACTGGAAATTCCTAATGAGAACACTCTCATTTTGTGTCTTAAAGAAACTTAGTGATGATTTTTAAGCAATATAAAGCAGAGATCTTTATAAAGCTTTTTGAAGTAATTGACCTTCCAGGTAACTTATATTGTAAGATCTAGATTTGAAATAGGCATTTTTGGTGGTGGTGGGAACAGAGGGGGTTGCATGAGCAAAAATTTTACTATTCTGTCCCTTCTTTCACGTTGTGCAATTCTGAGAGCTCTTAAACATGATAAGGAAGTGAGTATGCTTTGCATTTCTCTAAGGATCTGAGGGCATCCATCTAAATAACCATTTCTAGGAATGCAGGTTTAATGACCCAGGTAATTCTGATTGGAGAAATTAGATTTTACAGAGAGAGCCGAGAGAAGCAAGTGAAACCTGCATGTGCGGTTTGGCCAAAGAAATGCAGAACTCCTGGAGGGCAGGAGACATGTTATTTTCCATCCTTCTCCGCACCCAGAGCCCCAGATTTGTGACCGATACGTATCTTTGGTATACAAGTAATGAACTGAGTAATGTCAGCTGCGGAGGGATGGAGGCAGGGCGGGCTCTGGGGTAGCTGGGCGCCCGGCTATGTCACTCATGCTCCGAGATAACCTAGCGGTGAGACGTGGGGCCAGGACACCGCTCCTCCCGGCCTCCCCCGTAGTGCGGCTCGAATCTTCTGAAGCTGCCAGTTGCCAAATGAAATCTGAAACCCTGGGCTGCGTCTGAGGGTTGGCCCCGCTCAGTTGTTCCAGCCTCTTGTACTGTATATTTACACATTCACACACAATCACTCTTTCTAACTTCTGGGACTCTTTGCGCAACTGCTAGGATTTCTCAAGTGCATGTGGCAACTCAGCCCAGCTCCGGGGGAAACCGGCGGGGCTCCGGAGGGTCTCCAAGGCCGGAGGAGCTGTCAAGACTGCGGTGGGGACAGGAGAGGATCGAGGCGTGGGCGGTGGTGGGGGGAAACACCCACAACTTTCCACCCCCGCCGCAGCTCTTTCGGCCGCTGAGCATTTCCTCCGAAACCACAGCTGCGGAGCCACCAAGTGCATGGGGCGCAACACTTCCCCTTGTTGTGGGAAGTAAAGTAGCCGTCCCTCCTCCCTTTTTCTTTCCCTTTTCCTTCGGCTTGCCCTGGGAGCCTTACCCTTTGGAGCAGCCGCCGTCCGGCGTCCATCGTGTGCTCCGGGCAGGGTAGGTGACGCTGTGCGGGGGTGTGCGCCGGGGCCACCGCGGGAGGCTGAGATGTGGCCCGGGTGGCGCTCGGGGGCGGCAGGCACAGCTGCCTGAGACAGGGAGGGGAGCTGCTGGGGGCGAGGAGGGATCGCGGGAACCCGGTGCTGGTGCAGTGTGTGTGTGTGTGTGTGTGTGTGTGTGTGTGTGCGCGCGCGCGCGCGCGCGCACGTTGGGAAACAATGTTTTTATTTTTAAAAGGAAGAAAAGGAGTAAGATGGTAGTGTGTGTTTCTGGCCTTAAACGTAGATGGAATTAATAAAAATTGTGCAGTTCAGCTTCCTTACTATCCATCCTTCCTTCTCCATCCTCCCCCCACCTTCCCTGTTTGTTTCCCCTAGTGTCTTATGAGAGTTTCCTAGATAACAGGCACACAGAGGTAGGTTTTAATAATGAACATTTTTATTGCCAACATAAAATAATAGGGGATCTTTGGTGAATTTTAAGCCATCCAAAAGATTTTGTTTATATTTTTGAAAAGTAGCTTTTTTGAAGACGCTATCTATCCTCTCTTGAGTATAAATAGGTAATTTGTTGTCATTAAAAAAAATAGTGTGGACTGTATTTCTTTTATAAGCCCCCAAGTAGAAGGGGAGATATTACTCTTTGCGTAATATTTCTTAGAGATATTAAGTTTTCAATAGCAACTACTAATAGGTAGCCCAGACTCCCTATATGTAGTCTGTGTCCATTTAATTCATTTCAGTTAGGAGGTTATCTCCAGACTATTTGTGTTTCCATCATAGTTTTTGTTACTCTTTTTTTTTTTAACCTTAGCAAGACATCATCATTCCATCTCTTTCTAAAAAGAGGAAATACATAAATCATGCTGGGTATTTGAAATATAAAAGTTCTAAGGGGTTTGCTTATGCATAAGTAAAACAACGTGTGTTGCTGTGTCTGCTAACGAAGACAAATTAATTGAAATCTGGGGATATTTACAGTACAGTTAAGAGCTTTACTCAATTACTGAGAAGATGGACAGACAGATTAAATACAAACAATCTGTCCCCTGATTCTAATTAGAACTCAAAACCAACCCTTAAGGGCAAGAATGGATGTTGGTATTAAGCTGGGCATCATAAAACACGGAGAATTAATATATTAGAAAAAGCCAGAAAACAAGTATAGAGCCACATCAAACTTGTTAAGATCTCTCTCCCTTTTAAATTTCTTAATACTTCCTCTTTTCTGGGGACATTTCAACTTCTAAGGAATCCCAGTAATACAATTCCCGTTTGTCTTTCTTGAGTGCCTGAGTTTTAGGTAAGAAGTCAAGGAATCTGTTCTTTAGATCCATTACTGAGTTGTCAGAGAATTCACCTTAGACATCTTGGAGGACTGAAATACTGGCAAAACTTGAAAATAAATAACATTCTCTTTCCACTCAGCAGAGGTATGCTCTTAGTGGAAGACCTTTAAGTGAGAATAAAGGATAAACTATGAGTTTTTTAGATCTGGAATTTAGTTTGAGGTATGTGTAAGGAATACACAACCAGTGTGATAAAAAGATGGAGAATCTATAAATTTTTTTCTACATCTGAAAGGCTGCTGAAACTCAGTCTGTCCTTGGCTTTCAACTGTATTATTTTGTTTTATTACTTAATCTCAGGGATTTCGGATTGAGAAGTAGATGGTTTCTGAGTAATGTTCTTTTGTGCTGTGTGTACTGGTGAATTTGAATCGTTTTGAAAGTACAACCTGATAGTAAGAAAAATAAGTAAGAAAAGATAAGTAAGAAAAACTAAGTTCTCAAGAAAAAAAATCACTGAAGAAGAAATACTATTGTACCTTTCCAGAAAAGAGTATAGGTTTAAGTGTAAAAGAGCAAAGTGTCCTGGGTTTAAATCTCCAGTGAGGTCCTTTCAGGTTTTGCTTGGTATAGTAACGGCCAAAGCTCTGAGAATTTTTACTGGTCAGGGCTTTATTTACTGTGTGATCTTGGACTCTCCAGGATGGAGGGTAGGGGGTAAGGGACAGGGCAGGAAGGGTAAGGAATGTGCAACAGGTGGTAATAAGTGGTTTGAGTCTGATTACTTTGCTGTCTTGGCCAAAGCCGAGTTGGTGTTTACCAACAGTGCCTTAGCAGTTTTGTTGTGAACTTCTGGCCTATTCAAGTGTGTTTTCTTTCCACTCGATTAGTGTCCAGGTTGGTTTCATAGGGCTGAGAGCAGGCAGAAGTGCTGCAAAATCCAGCCCATGCATTTTGTTTCTGTTCTTAGTGCTTGCAGGGCTGTAGGCGCAGCTCAGTCACCTGTGGTTATTTTCCTATGGTATCTGCCGGCTGGTAGTAAAAGGGTTCTTTCCTGGTGAGTTGAGCTTATGAAATGCTGATCCCTTCTTTCTGCCATGTGTCAGTTTTTGGTAAAGGTGAGCGCTGTGGAAAAGCAAGATGGAGGAGGTGGATAGAGCCTCAGCTTGGAGGCCAGTGGAAGGCACAGCCCCTCAGTTAGTCACCCCTGGGTTTGGAGGAGGTTGACGATAACAAGAACCTGAGGCATCTATTCCACAATGGTCACGTTTTCCTGAGAAAAAAAGCCCCTGAGATTTAAGATCCAGCAATGCTTGGTTACTCTTTAAATCCATGGCTAAAGGACTAACATTTCTCCCAGATGGAGAAGGGTATTTAAAAGTGAAATTGTTAATTGTCAACTTTGCCATGAAGTTAATGCTCTTCATGGGAAGAGTTCAAGCCTCAGATTGAGTCTTGAAATGGTAACTCGTCTTGTCTTCACTACTCAAACTCAAACTTTGTAAGATTATGATGGTTTCAGTGGCTAATTAGAAGCACATTTGGAAATGGGGGGATTGTTCTGATGAGATTCAAGGAATGTTCAGTTTTCAGAGGTTATTGTGTACATGTGTGCTTTTAAGCAGCATCTATACCTAACTGTGGCATTGCTACAATTAATCTTTATACAGGACAGATCTAATTGTGTCAATCCCTTGTTCTAAAACCTTTGATGGATCCTGGGATTCCAATTATCCTAAAACAGTAACACTAAACTCTTTAGTATAGTGACTAAGCTTTTCAAAGCCCTTCCTTTTTAGCTTCTCCTTCCTGCACAAGGGCTCCTCATTGTTCACACTTCTGATTTTTTGCTCATGGATTTCCATTCTCCAGGAATTCCCTTTGCCTGGAAAGTCCCACTTGGTTCTCGGTGGTCCATTTCAACTGGAACTTTCTCTGGGAGAATTTATCCAATTCTATGCAGAAAAGATAAATCATTTCATCTTGTCTGCCTCCGTGGTGCTTTGTACATACTTTGAATAATTATTTTGAATAATTTTTATTATTAAAATATTACTACCAAACAACTATAGTGAGCTCCTTAATGGTTATATTGGTGGTAGAGGACCTACCTGCCTCCTAGTGCTTAGCTCAGGGCCTGAAACATATAGTAGATGTGTGTTAATGTTTCCTTAATAAATGGGCAAGCAAAGTTATGAATGAATGAAGTACTAGTGGGCTCCAATTTATGCAGATAGTTTTTTTTTTTCCCCCAAAGGTACCATTTGAAAAATATCTATTTGGACTCAGAGTTCATTTTCCAAAAGTAACAATGCTATAAAATATAATTCACTTTCTAGCAGCCCACGCATGTCTATTTAATTCCTATAATAGATGAAATCTGTGCTTTTGAAATGATAAAGCAAAAACAAAGTAAAACAAGAAACTACTGTGGAATCGTCTTTTTCTTTTGAAAAAACACAAAGTACACTTGAGTTTAAAGGTAATAGAAACAGTTCTAATAGATACATATTTTCCCAATTGGTTTTTATATTATACTATAAAATCTGTAATCTATCAAATCCCAGTGGGGGGTCCTGGGTTTGGCTGTGAGGAGTAGTAATGGAATTAAATTTAGAGATTCTGCTGCCTGTGGATGGGCAATAATTTGAATTAATCAAACAAAGTAGAAATACTAATTTTGGCTATTTCATAATTATCTTGAGTGCTAGTGCTTGAAGGAAGTTGGATTTCATTAAAGGAGAATGTGGAGGTGGATGGAGAGGAGGAAATTCAGAGGGGCATCTTTTTTCATGTTACTGATTTTTTATTATATGGATCTTCCTTTCATCTCATTTGAGCATTTAGGCCAAATCCAAAGTTTCCTTCTGAAAAAAAGTGTCTTCCTCTACAGTTATTTCTGCTGCCTGACATATAGACGGGTGTTGTTCTCCATTGAACCAAAATACAAATGGGCTTCATTTCATTTTCAGAGCAGTAATACTTCTGGCACTTGTATACCTCTGCTGTTTAGCACACAGATAATTTTTCAATCAAGAACACATCATGCGGGGTGCCTGGGTGGCTCAGCCATTAAGCGTCTGCCTTCAGCTCAGGTCATGATCCCAGGGTCCTGGGATCGAGCCCCATGGCAGGCTCCCAGCTCAGCGGGGAGTCTCCTTCTCCCTCTGCCTCTCCTCCGGCTTGTGCTCTCTCTGTCTCTCTCTCTTAAATAAATAAATTAATCTTAAAAAAAAAAAAAGAAGAATGCATCATGTTTGTGTTTTAGTCACCAGCCAGGGACCTTAAGCTCAAATTGTTCCTTATGCAGTATCTCTGAGAAAAGTGGAAGAGCAAGCATTGATATTTAAGAGTAATAGTCTTCTCAGTTTTCTAAATCTTCCATGCTTTCTATTTTTATCAAATTATATGACCAGAAGCTTACCTGTCGCACTCACTTTACAACACCTTTTCATTACATTGTCTTCATCACACTGTGCTTTAATGTAGTGCCCTAGATGTTACTGAGTTGACATAAAAAAGAGAGGCTGCATGGACAATATCTTGGCACTTTTTCATATGTATTTCAATATTCCTTACATAAAGATCTCCATAAATTCATTTTTGCCATTTTTAATTTTACTGCTTTAAAAAGTGTGCTTCTTCTGACTAACTAGGGTTGTTTCTTCGGTTAGAAGAAAAGAGACTAAGAAATCACCATTTTTCTCAGTTTGGATTGTCACCCAAGAAGCTTGGAACTAAATTGGATGCTTGGCTGTGCCCTGGTCAAGGTCTTCTTATGACACAGTTTGCATTCTTGTATGCACCTATCATTCCATACCCTTTAACTAAGTTAACTCAAAGCCATTATGGAAATAGATTGAATTACCTTCATTTTGTATATTTTTTACTCTGTTTAGACATGTAGTTAAATATTTATAAGTCTCTATCTTGTAACTTCAGTATTTTAGAGCCAATAATTTTCCAGATTTTTTTTTTTTTTTTGTGGTTCCTAGAAACATTCGAAGTACTGTTTTTATACTCCCTGATGGATAAAATAGACTGGCCACAAATGTTACATTTCTTGAAAAACTTAGAAGAGGAGTCATGTCTGAATAATTCTGAAAATAGATATTTAAGACCAAACATGGGTGTTTTTTTCAATACATGTATTACAAATGTGTACAAGAGTTCCCTTAGGTATATTTCTGAGAAACAGAAAACTTTTTGTTACAAATGAAATCTATCAATAAACTGAAGCTTATCCCTATAGCTGGGGTTGTTTTCTTCCCATCACATTGAGTTTTCAGAAAACAAAGTAATTTTTCAAATTTCCTGAGGGGGAAAAATAGCTTCATTTTGTCCTGAATTTTTTATTTTTCTTTCTTTGAGTCTCACAGACTCTCATAATGATAGTCACTCTAATGAATTAAGTATCAGCCAAGTACCAAACACTCCATGAGATGCTTTTACATATGTGACTTGTAATTCTAGAAGTAGTTAAAAGTGATTAGTAATTCCAGAAGTAACATCTGTTCTCTCTAATTCAAATATTATTATTCCCATTACATAAGAATGTTTAGCCTTGGAGAGATAAAGAAGCTCACCTAAGGTAACATAGAAGGGATAGAGAGCCAAGAACAAAAAACCATGTCTGCTTAAGTCCAGAGAGCCCTGCTATTTTTACTCTATTACCTTCCTCTTGGTCCTTTTTTCTTCAGTTATTAATTTTAAAGTCATAAAAGTCTATGTGTTTTATGAGTTTGACATACAGTACAGACTTTGGTCTCAACATGGTCTCCACAAACTGGCTTTGGAAGTTTCTTACAGCTCTTTCAGGTGACAGTGTCTTGTGCTGATGAGTTGGGGCCCCTGGGGTGAGTTACCACTATGAAAGTTCTCTTGTGAGAGAAGAGACTCTAGCAACCTCAGACTGCCAACTGAATCAATCTGTAGTGATCAGCCTGACCAGACAATTTTCTGGTGAGAAGTAAATAGAAAAGAATATCCATGGGGTGTCAGTGATCTATCCTCAGAACTTAATTCCCATACATGGGACATATACCCCAGGAACTTTGTGAGCAAGAGGTGAAGGTGGAGGAAGGAGAAGGTGCAAGTGGTCCTTGGTCTGAGGACTGGAGACCCAACTTAGGAAAGCTGAAATGTAGCAGGAGAGGATGATTTTGCTGGAGGGAGCACCTGAGAAGGGGAGAAAGTTGAGTTGGTGGTAGTACTCACTGGTCACACAAAAGTGAAGTGAGCAATAAGGGAAGTGATTTCCAAGCCAATCTTTCTCAAGGAAGGACATTCACTACAGGAGTTGTTGAAATGCATCTCACTCCTCTCTGTGAAGATACAAAAGGGACTTCTCCATTCTTCTTGAGGGGCCATCTTTGATTGTTTCACGGTTTCCCACACAATGGTTTAAAAATGTCTAATATGAAGGAACTTCTAGCAAGAGAAGATGAGCTAGAGAAGTCGGGAGAGCCTGTTATTATCTTGTTGTGCTTCACTTCATAAACCTAGAATTCAGCTACATGAGTACCACCTTCAGAGTTTTGTTTGGCATTCAAATTCCGTATGGTTTAATTGTTATTATAAAATAGTCAATGCAGTGTTGAAGATTTTATATAAAGGCATCTATGGGATATGCAAAAGGCCTCAGCCTTCTCCAGTTGTGATTTGGTGATTAAAGACTTCATCCGTTGGTAACAACTTACAATTTCATCATGAAATAACTTTCCTGTATCTTTGGGGTTATGTTCAAGGTGGCAGGTTCCATGGTGGAGCCTTGGTTTTTGGTCCCTAAAGACAGGTGGAAGCCACAAGGAATTGTCTGGGTGAGGAGTTCTGAGAACTTCTGCACAACAGATGGAGCTGCCAGAAAGGACAACGGAAGAAGGAAAGTAGCAAGGTCATAGGATAGCTTGATATTCTCGGAAGGCAAGGACTTAGGAGAAAAGGCAAATCCAGAGATAGCACTGGCAACTAGAAGCCAATGGAAGGGAGGCTGTGGATGGTGTGGCAACTGAGAATTTGGTCTCTGTCTAATAATAGATAACAATTATTGAGTTGTTGAATTATTGAATTGCCAAGCCCTAGTCATGGGTCAGCATCCTCTAATCCTCACAGCTCCCATGTGAGTAAGGCCCTATTATTATCTCTCTTTTATAGATGGGAAAACTGAAACTTGGAGACGTTTAATAACTTACCAAAATCACAGAACTCAGTAGTAGATCTGGGATTCAAAACTAAAATATCTCACTCCAACAAGCAATCTTTGTCGTTATGCTCTGGAGTTAGGCCTCGGTTCCAACATGGCTCTGATGTGCACAAACCTTGTGACCTTGGGCAAGTTGCATTGATCTCCTTGAACCACAGATTTCCTCTCTATAAATATGGGCATTTAATAATACCCACTTCATAACGTTATTATGGGTTTTTAATTTATGAAGTGAACAATGCTTGTAAAGAGACTAGAAGGGTATCTGGCAACTGTAAGTATCAATGCATGTTAACAGTTATTATAATTAAATTAAATGATGAACATGGGAGTTCTGAGCAGTATTTTCCAAACTGTGGGTCTTGATCTATCAGTGTTCATAAAATCAAATGAGTGGTTCATGACCAATGTTTCTTTTTAAATGAAAAGGAATAGAAAAGGATGGAATGGAATGGGAAAAAAATCAGGATTTGTTATATATAGTAAAAGTAAGAATTGTTTCATATGTTTTAATGTCCGTTTTGTGTATACGTGCATCTCACACACTGGGTAAAAATGAAAAAAAGTATTTCTGATTGTAAACTGTCAAAAAAAAGTATTTTAAAAAAATCATTTAAAGTAGCTTTTTTCGAAGTGTGGTCCAGGAACCAATAGCATCAGTTTCACCGGGGGATTCGTTAGAAATGCAAATTACCGAGCCCCACCTGCACCCATTCATGTGTGTTTTAACAAACCCTCCTGGTGACTAAGGACAATTATGTATTCAAAAGCGGTATTCGGAATTCATGAAAAAAATTAGGTAAGGCTATATGTAAATTATTTAAGAGTAGTTAAGAGTACATGTTATATTATATTGACTAAGGATTTGAATTTTCCACAGAATGCCATCCTGTGTTGTGTGACTTGTTTTCTGTAGCTGTTTCCCCAATTTTTTCTATGCTGCCTGCTCCCAGTGCAGCTGGGTAAGTCCCGCAGACGTCAATTAGTTTATATGTAGAAGGACACTGAGTAGTTAGATCCTGTACTTCTCGCGCCACAAGATTAAAAGTTAAAATTCTTTGTGAGTAGCCCTGAGCCCTGAATATCTAGGTTGTGTTCAATTTGAAACGTTTTAATGGTAATAGTCCAGATGCCTGAACAGCTGCAAAATTAGGAATTAAATTAAATTAAATCATAAAAAAACTGCACTCAATATTTTACTAATTGAGGTATTTATTGTGAAAAGCACATGCAGACGAGAAGACATTGACAATCTAGTTAATGTAAAACTAATACCGATGATAAAAAAATCCTTTTGGTAAAAATGAAAGTGATATAAATTTTTATACTGGAATATTTTCCCCCACAAAAGAAACAGTGAAGGTGTTTACGATATTTATGTATTGTATGCCATTACTGTTAAGAGAGAGGATGCCATTGCATTGACCCGTCTTTGTTCATTATGCTGTTTAACGTAATTTATCGTCGTATTTGGTTTTCAGTCAGACGGTGTATTTACTCTAACACTTAAAAATATATTCTTTGGAGACACAGCATCCAAATTCACTAGAAAAGATTTGAGGACTTTCTTTGACATTAAAAATAAATAAATAAATAGGGGCGCCTGGGTGGCTCAGTTAGTTAAGCATCAGCCTTTGGCTTAGGTCATGATCCCAGGGTCCTGGGATCTAGTCCCACATCGGGCTCCCTGCTCCCTCTCCCTCTGCTCATTCTATCTCTGGTCTTGCTCTGTCTGAAAGAAATAAATAAAAGCTTTTTAAAAAAATAAATATTCCTTTGGATTTTTAAAAATTTATTAAAAAAATGTTTTCCTTTGGATTTTTAAAAAGTTGATTTTCATGGGTATCTATTAACATTTTAAGTTTTTAGTGATGTGTGAAAATATTTTTCAAGACACAAGTGTCAGGAAAAACGAAAGTCTAGCTACCGGCTCACCACAGGTGAAATTTCATGTTTAACGGTAGCTTGAGATGTATTTCCAAAGATCCTTTCCTGCTTTGCATTCTGTGGTTGGAGAAGAGTGGAAGCGGAAGAAAGGCGGGAGGTTGTGGGCTGGGTCCTGCTTCTGGTAGTAATTAGTATCTGTGAACTCAAGCAAATCATGTCGTTTTTCTGGACTTTAGTCTCCTTCTTGGTAAAATAAGGGGGTTGTAATAAATACCTTCTAAGATTGATCCAGCCTTGAAAAGTTTCTGTTGCCAAATGGTCATGTGTTCCTTTTGAGCCATTTTGGTAAGAGTATGGCTATGTGTATATATTGGCAGTGCTCAAAAAATGGGTTTTGACTTTATAGAGGGTGAGGATTGGGAAGACTTATAGATTCCTTGACAAAGTTTAGCTTGACCTTTCCTTGACATATTTCACGTACCAATGGGTATGTTTTCATCAGCTGTGGGGTTGGGGGCATGGGTGACACCACTCAGCAGGTGGCGTTTGAGAAGGCATGAAGGTGTTCTCAGTCATCACCAGATTGTCTGAACAGGTATTTAGTGCCCATGTCTTATAATGTGTGTTCCAGTCCCTCACTACAAAGGAGCTTCCCTCCTGGAATTGCAAGAACATTCCCATTGGGAACTAGCAAATGACATTAAAAGATTCAGTTTAACTCCATATTTTATAAAGTCATCTGGGAAATTGGAAATGAATTTATTGTATACTTTCTGTGGTTTCGGTAACACAAATGCAAACAATATCTATTCTTAGATGACAACTGGTGTTTATGATGCATGGGAGAGAATAGCCTCCAGCTCCCTTCACTATATATTGACTATGCAGTAAGAAAAGCAGTAAAAATCTCAGCTTTGTTAGTACGGTGTGCAAATATAACTTGAAAACATACTAGGAATAGTTCCTTTGAGTATGAAGCTACTTGTTTCCTCATGACAGCTATATTTTTAATGAAATGGCTTATAGAAGTTTCCATTCAATATAAGTACACATTTCTTGGGTCCAAATAAATGTTCTGATTAAGGCAATAAATGCACAGATTTGATTCTTTATGATGAGAAATTTCACTTGCCTAGCAGTTCTGCACGTGGTGATGAGTGACACGAGAACTAAGTCTTATTCACCCTCTGGCCTCTCCTGTGCTTGGCTTGGCCTTGCCTATTCCAGGTCAGGTTAAGGATGGAATCCATTTAGCAAGAGTGACTCATCCAGGGCAACCTCAAGAACTTTGGTAATGTTTTCAAATTTCATGTGAACTTTGCTTTGGAATCACTTAAATCACAGGATCATTTTATTAAAATTATTTCAACTCTTTTATCTTTTTGCACTTGTCGAGTCCCTGGTTTGTTAATGTGATCTGTATACTTTTAAACTACTGCATATATTCAGCTTTTAGATATTGTGAGTATAGAAGGTGTTGTATGGACAAAACTGTTGTCTAGCAAACCAAAGCCAACTTGTTATTTTCCAGGAGTGAAAGAGAAGGGAACGCCTGCTTTTCTTTGGTGAACCTGGGACTTCATACCTGTAGGAGAAGGGGAAAAGGGAAGTGAAGTGTAACTTTTCTTTTCCTATAAATTTGGTAAAAATTTAGATTTCAGGAGAAGGCCGAAATTACAGAATTAAAAAAAATCTTTTCAGTAATCTTTCATGTTCATTATCCATGCTAGGCCTTCACAATTAACAAAAATTACCTGCTCCATTCCCCTTGGAATGAATTTTTTGGACATGAGAACAAAAGTCCACTTAGAAAACAGCTATAACCATTTTACTTTAATCTCGATATGGAGAATGAGTTGAAAGTGATGTAGGTGATTTGGGGTTTGCCTCAGAATACAGAGTCAGGACAACGCAGACGAGGCTCTTGAGTTTAGTGACTGGTTTTCCTACCCCGCCGCCCTATTCCTCAGAGGCCCTGCTCCCCGTGAGTTCCCTGAGACAACTAACTGCAAAAGCTAACCTAAGGCAGCCAATGCAAATGATAAATTACCTCCTCTGCTTGGCAATAAGAAGGGTACTAGTTAAGTACCACCTGGCAAAATTGAGGAAACAGTCACTCATGATTTTTGGTATTCGATTGTTTAGGTATGGAATTGTGGCTGAGAAAAGAACAAGTGAATATGTAACTACAATTTTGCAAGGGATTTTTAGTGAGCCTAGAATAACCCCTAAAGGCAGCTGAAAAATATACCACATTAAAATCAAGGTGTAACTTCTAATGCTTTCTGGTTTTAGTTACATTTTAAAGCTAATTCCTGGAATAATATTAATTACATTGAACCCATTTAATATGAATGTTCTCAACACACTGTAGAGTTTCATTTGATTCAGTCTTCAAACCACACTACAATTGCACATTCTTCTCTTATATTATGCTGTTCACATTTTTGAAGAATAATGAACTAAGTAGACCTGATGATATGAAATAGCTGAAGGATTTCATGCAGCAAACAAAAACAAGAATTAACAAAAACTGGTTAATCTCTTTAAGTGCTGCCTTACTGAGTCAAATAATCACTGAAGGTGAGAAAATGGGGTTTGGGGGGGCGGTTGGGGAAGAGGCTTAAGCTCAGAGCAACTGCTGTGTAAAGCTGAGAAACAGGGAGCCTTCTTTCTGTGCCTCACTTTTATTATCTCTCTGTTTGCAGTCCCG
The DNA here is from genome assembly GCF_002007445.2 of Ailuropoda melanoleuca. Lineage (NCBI taxonomy): Eukaryota > Metazoa > Chordata > Mammalia > Carnivora > Ursidae > Ailuropoda > Ailuropoda melanoleuca. The sequence continues at coordinate 42,593,014 of NC_048228.1, read as the reverse complement.
TCCTCTACTGTTTGATTTGTGGAACATTCCAGGGAGTATCCTTAGCTTCCCTGACATGAGCCTACGACTGGGGCTTGAAGGCTCTGAGGGACTCCTTTCTGAAACAGGGGAGGACAAATAGAGCAAGCTGGCTGTGCCGCCTTGGCCCAGCTGGTTGAGACGGCCTTTTCAGTGGGAGCAGGGGGACCTTTGTGCCACTGAGCCATGGGATGCCAGAGCATGCTGCCTCGAGCAGCTTTGCAGGCCTCTCTGAAGAGTGTAGGATGCCATCTCAGAGAAGTGGGGGTTACTGCTGTATCTCAAAAGAGAGAATCCAAAATGCTTAGACTTCCTTCACCCCTTTGCATATGGCTCAGTGGCGTTACATCTGGGACTTAGCTTCTAATATATTCATTTCCAAGCAAGAATAACACATTAGTGGCTGGGGTAGTTCTTATTTGTTTAGCAAATTACCCTCTGACCAAATGCATAGCAATAATAATAGTGGTATACTTTTTGCTGCTGTTTTCTGTTTGTTTGATGGAATAAAGATTTTGTTAATGTCTTAGAAAGAGCCATAAAATAAAATAAAATAAAATAAAATAAAATAAAATAAAATAATATTGAACTATTTTGTGGAAATGCCAGGCAATTAGTGTATTGTATCATTAATGAGCTGTATTATTAATGTGAAATGCTAACCTAATTCAGAAAGAGTAAATGATATGTAAAGGTCGTATTACCATGAGCCTGGAGGGGCGGGGATGGAAGGGAGGTGTAGAGAGAGAGAATAAGTAAATACGTGTATGAGGTTAATGTGGAATGGACTGGAATTGCTGGTGATGTTTCCTAGGAGTCTGGGATATGCTGCGTTAGAGCTGGTGCTGCTTTTCATCAGCGTTGTCAGGGAACAGATCCTGTGACTGCTTAAGGGATTGGCGATTGATTCCTGATACTAATGTTGACCCATAAATTGTAACCGGAAGAATTAGGACTGTGTTTATCGACTTGGGGACAGGCAACAAAAACTCCTGGTAACCTATATTTCCAATGGACCAAGTTAAATTTTTATCTTAAATCTGAGCTTTGATTCGAAACAAAGGTATTAGCTGGTTTTTCTTGAGTGGTTGTTCCTTTACCTTGCGACTTCCTGTTATTCCATTGTGAAGTTTCCAGAGAATTCTCTTTAGAATGCGTTCACATAGGAATCGGTGTACCTGCCTGCTTTCTGAGAGACTGAATTCGGTGCCATTGTTGATTTTAATCAGAGACAGGGAAGCACTATTATTTTTTTACTAATATGGACTGTAGTAAACAATTCAGCCATAGGATGTTTGTTTGGCAGTTTTTGGAAAGTGATTAACCTGGCGGCCCCAACTCCTATTGGAATGATACGTTTCCCTCTGTGGTCTGAGTGTAGCACTCTGTTTATGGTAAATAGGTGGCCACTAAGTAAGAGTCTACAGCTTATTTGAAAACAATTTTTTTTTTCAAAACAGAACTCGTATGACATGATATAAAATTCTTCATTATTGTGTAATTTATTAATGAATTTTTCCCCATAGAGACTACCTGATATAATTTGGTGTCTCAGATATTTTAATCTTCATGTTTTTAGTCCCACACAAGTGCTTCCTTCTGCAGACTACAATTTACCTTTTATTAATAGATTTGTTTATTTTAACACTTTTCTGATATTCAAGCATGATTGACTTTTATTTTTTCATTTATGAGTGGTATTTATAAGAATTGGTGCAAGACTTGGTATTCTGGGTTGATCAATTATCCTATTATCTTGCTTTATTCTCTTCCAAGTTTTGACTAAATTGGGCATGATATTAAATGTCTTGTGCTTTATCACATAAAATAATGCTTTCTTGGACTAATTTTAAGTTGGTAATGTTCTCATAATTAATGACTTTTTAGATTATAATTGTTTATTTTTTAGTTCATTGATGGTTAGTATGGTACATTTCTTCCATTTAAAGTGAGGCTTTAGGAAAATAACAGTTTTGTTCTCTCTCATTTCTTCTATTTTTTTGTGTTTAAATAATCAGATTCATAACTTATGACTACAAAAAAGTAATGGAAACACATCTCTTCTGCTATTAATTGCCACTTACCATTTTGTGACTTTTTTACTCATTTAATATTAATAAGTCAACCAGGCTCTATTTCAGTTCTGATGTTATCTAGAAATCACCAGGACTCCTGGAGTCTGTTCAGACCCACATGGCTGTGTGGAAACCAGACTGAAGAGAGCACTGGTGCTGGGCAAGGGTCCTGAGAGGGATTCTGAGTGGGTTAGGTGCTTACTGGGATCTTGGAAGCAGTGTTTTTCATCTGCACTTTGGCTATGACTCTATACTTGCTTCTTGGTTCAAGGAAAACACTGGCCAGAGTGCATTGCCAACCAGTAGACCAAGGACTTTGTCTTGTGATGACAGCCCTCAACACCTCTGGGTGTCTGCAATGCCATTTCAGAAGAATGAACCTTAAGTTCCCTCAGAAGTTTCAGCAGCTTCATGCTCCGAATTCTAGCGCATTTGAAATGTCTCAAGCAGGTGACAGCACTGCATCAACAGCCCTTCCTCTTGCAAGTTCAATGTCTTGCTTCAAAGGAAAGAAAAGAGAGAGGCAAACCAAGAAACAGACTCTTAACTATAGAGAACAAACTGATGGTTCCCAGAGGGGAGGTGGGTGGGGGGATGGGTAAAATAGGTGAGGGGATTAAGGAGCGCACTTGTTATGATGAGCACTGAGTGTTGAATGGAAGTGTTGAATCATTACATTGTACACCTGAAACTTATATAACACTGTACGTTAACTATACTGGAATGAAAATAGAAACTTCAGGGAAAAAAGTGAATGATACAACATTTTTACTTCCTAATATCTTCCATATTGATCTAAGTCTCTCACAAATGAAACAAAATGTAGAAAACAGCCTTTTCCCCCAAGTTTTTCGGAGTATAAGACAAAATTTCATGAGAAGCCTCAAGATAAGGAGAGACCTAAGCCAAAAATAGACACTCCCACCTAACAAGCCATTTTGTCTTTCCGGAAGATGAGACCTGTAAACTGCAGGGTAGTACGGTCTCTTTCCCTGCTTTGTTTCTGGGTTTCAGTGAAGAGGAGAGGTAGCTGGAGGGACAGAGGGGTTGATAGGAATTGTAAAACAGAGAAGTAGCCCAAATCAAGCAGTAGTTGAGTACAGAAAAAGTTTATTGTTATTAATCTAGAATTATCAGATATGAGGGCAAATTGACTTCTATTAGAATGTCAATTTTTAATAGTGTGTCTGAATTTAGTGCCCCATAACGCGGTAGGTGTTACAAGCATTTCTGATGCTCAGATAGAGGTATGATAGCGACTCAGTGCTCGGGTTTCTCTCCTTAGCTGCAATTGATGAGTGTCAGCATACTTTCTCTTGGATAGTGAAACACAATTTTAATTCTTTAATAGCACTGCTTATTTTATATATGCTTGCATCTCATTTTGATGTGATAGCTTCCAAACCCTGGGGAATATATGAAGTAGACTACTGTAATTCTTGTGAGATTTTGGTCCTTTATTTTAAATAGCAGAGTGAACTCTTTTTTTTAGTGAATGCATATTCCACCATTAGTCACACTTAGTGGTTACAAAGTTCTGTTTTCTTTTATACAAATACCAGCATTTTTGTAACTTCTTTGCTAATGCAGGCTGCATGTTGAAAGTTACTGAGAGCCATGGAAAGGAAGAGAACACAGGTGTTTATTTACTGATGGTAACTAAGAGAGTCATTGATATGGTATCATCATCCTTTGTCTGTAGGAATCTAGGAGGGCTTTTGGTTGCATGTGCCTTTCTGGCTTAGCAGACGTAAAACAAAAACAGCTTGTGAATATCACCAGTGACAGGGCCATCGAACAGCAGAAGTAGGACCATCACAACCGCTGCTGATTTGTGTGTGGGAATCCTTGGTATGGTGGGAATGTTTATTGTTTACTTTTCATAACTTAAAGTAAAGAACTCCTTCCTTGGAGAAGTCTATCTCCCCTCTGGCTTTTGAGAAAATTATAATCTTTTGCATGATTTGTTGATCACCTTTTGACCGTAAGTGTATGCCATGTCATATTGGACAAGTTCCAAGTTCAACAACATATAAATGAAAATGGCCACGCCACAATGTGAAGACAAGCGTACTTAAGCTCCGGGGTATATTCAGTTGTAATGATGAAAAAGCACAACCTTACATGCTCCATGGTTCACACATTTTCCTGTGAGTTTTGCAGACTCCTCGCTGTAGACATTAACACCCGTATTTTGGTCACAAGTTGAAAACCTTTAGGGAAATTGATGTTACCCAGTGTCTTTGGTGAAAGTTTATCCTTTCTGGGAAAAGTCTTACCTACAAAATAGAGAGGGATGAGTATGAGATTTGTGGATGGACAAAGAAGGAATGAAGTCATTTTCTAAAGCTCATAAGTGGATAAGGAAGGAAGGAAGGAAGTCATCTCAGGGGGAGGTAAACCCATGTGCGTAGAAACAATGCTGTGATGAGAATATTAGGAGACATTTGGTAAATGTTCAGGAGTTTGGGATGAATTTGGACGCTGCTGTTGAAGAAGAAGGAAAGGAGTGAAGAAATATGAAAGGGTTAAGAGGACTAAACTTGGTGACTAATGAATGGAAGGAGGTTAGATAGAAGGAGGTTGGAAAGACCCTGCCCAACTGAGCTTATTAGTCACAAATGTTAGTGACTACCTCTCACTCTGCCCCATCCATTTCTGAATAACCCGATCAGGGTATTAAATCATGTGCCTTTGTGAAGCCTAAAAATACAGTTTTCATGCCTCAGCTCTGTCAGTCATAAGAGCAACTTTGGGGAAATAACTTCTGTGGATATTAAATTCTGGAAAAGAACATTTACTCCTCAGAGATTTTATAAAGACTAATTGGAGGAGAGAAGTCACTCTGAAGTAACTATATACATGCAAAATGCATTGTTGCCTACTGCTATTCATTGTCAACATTAAAAATGTGTATTTGCCAAATTAAGAAATGCAACACTGTGTCCCCAGTTTTTACTGTTGGAGCAGTCTCTGGACACATCGTATCTTGGCCGTACACTTGGGTCTCCCCCAGCATTCCAATCCCTTTTCTGTCTTTTTAATTTCTAATCTAAACAAGAAGTAGTTATGGTTGAGTTCCTTCTTCTCTTAAGTTGGTTAATGAAAAGTGTGCAGTCCTTTTATCCAAGTAAAATAAATGCATAAGCCATGAGGCAGGCTAATAGTTTATTTTCTTTTCTTTGGTGACAAGAACAAGGAGACTTTTGTGAGGAAACAAAATACTTGTTTGCAAAGAATCAGTGTTAATGTGTCAAAGGTGACTAACATTTTGAATCCCATCCAGACACCTACTACAGGGGAACTAAGGACACGGTAAAATGATGGCCACCTTGACTACCTGGCTTGGCTTTCCAGACTAGATTTGCATGTGGCTAGTGATCTGGGCCGGGTGTCACTCAAGTTTTGCAGATATAACCTTGCTCCTTTAATCTAGCACTAGACAGAAAACAGCCAAATGGGTTGTGTTGTTATTTTTTCTGTGACCTGCTTACTTTGGAATTCTGAGTTTTTCAGTTTTACTAATGGGAAAAGGAAGAACACTTTAGAACAGAGTGACCCTGTGCCCTGTTTCTGGGCTGAGCCTCATGCTGAACTGTTTAGGGAGCGAGAATCCCTTTCCCCAAGAGGGGAAATCCATAGGCCTGATACACAGTCCTGGCCATGAGAGAATGAAGAGAGCAAAGAGAGTCTCCTCTAAAACCCAGAGAGAAATTAGAGTCTTTGGAAATAGGGCCCTGGAATCTACATTCTAACAAATTTCTCATGTGAGTCTGAGTACATGAAATTATAAATATTTACTAAATGTTTACCCCTGACGATGGTCCTTTTATAGAAAAAAAAAATGCAGACATGTATGACTAATAGGCACTTATCTACATTCTAAGAAAATGAAAGGGACCTCTAAGAGGTCACATGGTTTTTATGTGGGAGAGAAACACCTGGAAGTCTAGAAAGCCTTTATCACTCTTTCATTTCTTCTTTTCCTCCTGCCTGTGGTGATGACTCAAGGTCAAATATGTGAAACCATGAAAAGTTTAGGTGCATTCTCAAGGGGTCCTGTTGAAGAGAGCTGTCACTGAGCTTGCACCCTTGACTGTACCCAGAATTGGCCCTTCCCTTGCATTAGCTGCTATGACCATCTCCCATAATCACTTCTTAAAGGACAGTTCCATTGAATGACAGAGTACAAACCGAAATAAGACAAAGAAACCTATGGCTTACATATTAGTGCTGAAGAAGAAATGTGGCTAGAGATTGATCTAGGCCCATGCTGTTCAGTATGGTAGCCGCAGCTACTAAGCATTTGCTGTGGTGCTGGTACAACAGAGGAACTGAGTTTCTAATTTATTTCTGATTTTATTTAACTTAAGTAACTCATAGTTAAATTTCAAAGTGTATTTTTGTAATTACTAAAGATAATTTAAGTATTTTTTGGAATAACTAGGTTTCTGGAAATCTGCTTTTTGCACCATAAGTTTCAAACTTAATTCCAATCAAGTATTTCTGATAAAAATTTAGCCTCCAAATTGAGATGTGCTATAAGCATAAAGTCCACACTGGATATTTAAGACTTAGTAAAAAGAATGTAAAACATTTCACTAATATTTTTAATATTGTTTACATGCTGAAATGATACATTTTTGGATACATTGGGTTTAAATATGTTAAAATTAATGTCACCTATTTCTTCTTACTTTCTAAATGTAGATAGTAGAAAATTTTATACATGGCTCTCATTATATTTCTGTAGGACAGCATTGATTCCGATGTTTATGACAGCCCCATATTTCCATAATATTGGGTACTGAGAAGTCTGGTGTTCCATGGTATTCATTTTAATGTCATGGCTCCAATAGAGAATAGACATATATTAGATATTGACAATAAATAATTTTATGTCCTTAGAAAATAGTTTGACTACTCTATGACTAAGAATACAGATTAAAAACCAGGGCACCCAGGTAGCTGAGTCGGTTAAGTGGGTCTTTTGGCTCCGGTCATGATCTCAGGGTCCTGGGATCCCTGGGCTCCCCACATGGAGACCGGTTGAGGATTCTCTCTCTGCTGGCACGCACTCTTTCTCTGTGTAAAATAAATAAATAAATCTAAAAAAGAAGAATGCAGATTAATAACCAAATGGGAATTAATGCTAACCTAATAGGTATCAACTCACTGAAACAACTAGGAATATTTAGAGTGAGGATGGAATAAATGTTTACCAAAATCTTTTTCTTTTTCTTTTTCTTTTTTTTTTTAAGATTTTATTTTTTTTGACAGAGAGAGAGACAGCCAGCGAGAGAGGGAACTCACGCAGGGGGAGTGGGAGAGGAAGAAGCAGGCTCCCAGCAGAGAAGGGAGCCCGATGCAGGGCTCGATCCCAGGACCCCAGGATCACGTCCTGAGCTGAAGGCAGAGGCTTAACGACTGAGCCCCCCAGGCGCCCCCTCTTTTTTTTTTTTTTTGAATTTTTATTATGTTATGTCAAAATCTTTTTCTTGTTCCAGGTTTCCTTCCCACAACTTTTAAAGAAATTTATCTTAGTCAAGATTAGCTAAGAAAAAGATACTGTTCAATTATATCACACGATGCATGTAAATCAAGCAATAAATATTTATGAATCATCAGTTCAGATATGGAATGCTCATGGCCTCAGAGAAGAATACAGGAGCCCATAGGACTTCATTCTTGCCCATGTGGAACTTAGAAATGTGGTATAGTAGATAAGAAGCACATTTTAAAAATTGGAGATATAGGGGTGCCTGGGTGGCTCTGTCAGCTAAGCATCTGACTCTTGATTTCAGTGCATGATCTCAGGGTCCTGGGATCGAGCCCTGGATCAGGCTCCGCACTCCCTGGAGAGTCAACTTAAGATTCTCTTTGTCTCTCTCCCTTTGCCCCTCTACCCACTCACACTCTCTGTCTTTAAAGTAAATAAATAAATCTTTAAAGAATAAATAAAAATTGGGGATATAAAAGGACATATATAATAAAGGACTAAATTATAGATTCTCATTGTTTGGAAATTTAGGGGAAAACCAAACAAATGTGAGCTGAGGTTTTGTAAAGTGAAGGCTGTAAGGCAAAGATTCGTCTTGAACTTGAATGGTCGGATTTGCATCACCCTGGGTGAGGGAGCTCCCAGAGATTTGCACGTTGACATACTGAGCTTTCTTTGGGCCATTGATCACTTCTCTATAACTGTTTACTTGCCCTTTTACTCGCTGGGATATGAACTCCTTGAGGACAATGATTCTGTTTATTTCACCTTCTCCATCCCAAAGCCTCTGGTGGCTGGCACATGGTAGGTATTCAGTTATATTTATGAATATCATCAATATCTGAGTAAGTGAGAGCATTCTCATTGGAAGAGAGAGGATAACCCAAGAAACAGTGGTGGGTATGAGCATTAAGAGATCTGGGTTGCAGAAGACTTTTATGGTTCTACTTTCCGATCTAAAAAAAATGGAAATGGTTCCTAACTTCTTCCAAGGAGAAGATCTTCACACATTAAAAGAAAGGACTTGATAAACTGTAATGTACTACTAAATCCCATACTTCACTATTATTTGCCCAGGGACAGGCTCTTATTCATCTTTGCAGTTGTCACATTGCATAGAAATATGTATTCAATAAATAGTTGTTTAATAAATGAATCAAAGAATGAATGGGATACCCCCAGTCTTGCCACTTATATTTCTATTTTCCATTGGTCTGAAAATGTAGGTAGCCCTCTTATTAGAAAGTGTCTAAACTCTGGTTAAACTTTGAGAAGCTTGGCATCTTTGCTTATGAATAAAGTTCATGCCTAGAAGTCCATGAGTCTTTTGCCTTTTCAGTGCTATTAAAAAAAAACTTTTTATTTTTTAATTAAAAAAACTTTTTAAACATATTCTTTGGTCATTAGAATTGATTCAGATTTTTTAAAAAAGATTTTATTTATTTATCAGAGAGAGAGACAGAGGTAGCGAGAGAGAGCATGAGCGGGAAGGAGAGGGAGAAGCAGGCTCCCCACCGAGGAGGGAGCCCGATGTGGGCGAGAATCATGGACCCTGGAATTATGATCTGAGCCAAAGGCAGACACTTAACCGATTGAGCCACCCAGGTGTCCCGAATTGATTCAGATTTTTGAAGTTTCCAGATGTATGGCCTTAGGATTGAGTTTTCCACTGTACGGAAGGCATATCTCCATTAATATATACCCTCACATTGCTCATGTGGTTCCTCTTATGCAAAGCGAATGGGGAAAACATAAAATATCTTTCCTGAAATCCTGAATCAAATACACCCAAAGAAAATAATTTGTGGGGAACAAGGGCAAGGTTAGTATTAAAGAAAATTCATTAAAAATGCTAACTTTAAAAAAAGAGATATCATCTTAGGAGAGATATTTGCAGAGTTGGGTGGTTTCTTTGGAAGTTTGCAGGAGTGATCTTCTATTCTGAAATTATAGCTTTCAAAGATTATTTCTCTGTGATGTACACTTTCTGTATCCTATGATTGTATTTGCCAATTTTACCTCAATAAAGCTGGGGGTGCTGGGAGAGTGCTTCTCTGCCTGACTGGTCAGCATTTGACCTAAGGCTCAAAGGCTCAGAAGTGTTTTGTCGCCACCAGCAACAGAGAAGCGCAATGCCGATCCTACAACTCCAACATCCTGTGTCCAAGTTCTGAGCATTCATCCTCCCTAATGCTCCTTCCTTCCATTCTCGCTGCTGTCACCGCTCCCCAGGCCCTAGCCATCGGATGCCTGGGTTATTGCTGTTTGTACAACAATTTAATTTATCTGTCTTTAGCTTTTGCTGCAAATAAATTAAATTCATCTTTCATGTTGGTGCCAGTTCAGTAAACCACTGCTTTCCTCCTATCTTTCTTCTTCCCACGAGAGTCTGCACTGGCCACTTCTGGCGGGTACTTTCCGGTCATAACTGACCTAGCAAACCTTATTTCTCTGTGTGTTCTTCCCCACAGGCTGGTCTTTCCACTGTCCTCTTCCCACGTTCCAGTAGTCAGTCCTCCTTTCTCTGGGCCTTTCCCTGCCTGGAATTCCCTCCCCTCTCCTTGTGTGAGTCTGGTCAGCTCTGGGTCCTGTCCTATCCTTCCATGAAGCCTTCCTCTAGTCTGTCCCTGAAATGAGTGATCACCGCATTATCTGAAGTTTTAGAGAATTCTAGCTATATGATTGATCTTATCATGTATCAGATTCTACTTCCTAGTATTAGCTTTCATCTGTATGTTTTAACTGGATATTGCTTAATTGAATTTTAAAAAATGAAGCAAAACAAAAAAGGGATGTCTAGATTATAAAAAGACATATGCACACACTTAAAAACATTTGCAATGTTGCAGAAAGAGGAGATATTTATCAATACATTAAATATAGAAACATTTCCTAGTGCTGAAAGTGGAACCAATACCTGAAGAACACTTTCTCTTTGAGACACTCTTTCTTTATCCAGGTATTTGGAAATGGTCATCTGCTCTAACCTGGCAGCGTGTTTATTCTTAAAGCATAATAAAAACCTGCTTTGAGATTTGCAACTTTAATGCTGCCAACTTCCTTTTGCTTTTTCAAGATGCTTTTCCTGGTTTGAATTTACTAAAGGATAATTTTGCTTTGAACCCTGAGGCTTTTTATGTAATTTTTAATTATATATATATATATATATATATATGTATATAAATATATATACACACACATATTTATGATACATAATAAGTACATTTAAAATTATATATATTTATAAATTAAATACGATCCATGAAAAAATGCTACTTTTGTATTATGGGCTGTTGTAATTATGCCTTTTACTAGGAAAGCTCTGCTCCTAATAAATGTCATGTTCTAACAGCACAAACAGGATGGTGACAAGATGTGCCTCCATATTTATGGCCCTTGATCTTTACTATCCAGAAATATTTCTCAAAGATCAAACCACAGCACACTGGGCTCTTGGCACTAGAAAACTTGAGCTTTGATGGTGATCAAGGATTGCATGTGATGGGGCGGCTCTTAAAAGGGGCTCTTCAACAACGTGATGGGGATAGACACTGCTCTTTTGTTTCAGAGAACAGACTTTGCCAAGATAAAAAAAAAATGACACTTTATACGAGTATTTTCCTCCTTTGGATTTTTGACTGGATGCTTATCATTATGAGAAAGTGCCATGGAATGTCTCATTTTGTTCTGTGGGAGCTGGCACTAGGACCCTGAAGAAAACATCTTCCGTGCATATCAATAAACAGAAAGACAAAAATTTCACACCTTCACACAATTCAGAATGTTTTCTCTCCTTTACTGTCCCTCCTACCTCATCCCTTTTCTCCTCTCCCCCTAGCCTCTTCTCCCCATCTCCTTCCAGGTTCTCACATGCTTCTCAGGCTCATTTTTCTTCCTCTACTCACCTGAACCTGCTTTTCCTCGTGTGTCCATTTCTTTCTCTATCACTTCCAGGACTGGATATCCTAACTGCATCTTTCCTCTCTCCTCTGAGTCTGTATTCTCCCTACCAGTCCTTTCCTTTGCGACAAAATCCATGTGGGGGTCAAGTAAATTGTTGGCTGCATGTGATCATGTATTATGTAAGCTTGTCTTACTTGTCCTTTCTACTATTAGTCTGTTTCTTCCACATGAATTCTTTGAGTGTGGTGATTTAAATAAAACAGTTGCACAGACACCCACAAAATACAAATACTCCTTTTTTAAAGATGAAAATTGCTTCAGGATAGATGTTGGCCATTCCTATAATTTAAAAGGCTGTTTTATAAAATATTCCAAAATAATTACAAAAATTATGTTTACCACAGCTGATGCAGAGAATAGGAATGCTGATTTAAAAAAAATTTATGTGAATCTTTGTGTAATTAGAATTTAATAAAATTGAAAAATTATATCTATTCTGCATGTAATTGAATGTTTCTTTTATCATCCAGGAAAGACTTCAAGCTGATGTGGCAATAAAACATGGCATGCTGAAGGCATTGGAGTTAGGCATTATATTAGCTTTTTTAAGCTGCTGTGTCAAAGTACCACAAACTAGGTAGTTTCAGAACACAGAAACGTATTTTCTCATAGTTCTGGAGTATAGAAGTCTGAAATCAAGGTGTCAGCAGGGCCATTTTTCTCTGTAGGGAAATCTTCCTTTGTATCTTCCCGCTTCTGGTGGTTTGCTGGCGGTCTTTGGCCTTCCTTGGTTTGCAGCTACATCACTCCAATCTCTGTCTTCATTGTCGCCTATGTCTTGTGTATGTCTCTATATTCATGGCCATCTTCTCATGAGGACACCAGGTGTTATTTTTTTTTATTTATTTATCTGACAGAGATAGAGACAGCCAGCGAAAGAGGGAACACAAGCAGGGGGAGTGGGAGAGGAAGAAGCAGACTCATAGTGGAGGAGCCTGATGTGGGGCTTGATCCCACAACGCTGGGATCACGCCCTGAGCCAAAGGCAGACGCTTAACCGCTGTGCCACCCAGGCGCCCCCAGTTGTTATTTTTATTGCTGGAGACACCATACCTTAGTGCCTGGCTCATTTTAGTTGCTCATTAAATGTTAAATTTCAGTAACTCAGGGCCATTATAATTTGTGTACTGTGGATGTTGAAAATGCTGTCAGAGAAGACTCAGCTATAGAGTGGTTGAGGTTTCTCTATTCTACTAAAGGTTTGCTACATGGATGCTAAAGAATTATTTAATTTACCATGTCTTTTGGAATTGTTTGGAAATGTAGGAGATTCCTAGGATAATTTAGTGCTGTAGGTCATGACTAATGAATTGAATTGAAGTTCAAGGTGCCTGAGTCCTGATCAGATTTCTCTGTAACTTGTCATAATTTTTTTTTAAAGTAAAAGGCTATTTAATTTACATGTAACAAATACAAAGCTAAGAATATTAGATATTGTATGGTAATGATGAGCTATTTTTTAAATGATTTTTTATTATATTATGTTAGTCACCGTACAGTACATCCCCGGATTCCGATGTAAAGTTCGGTGCTTCATTAGTTGCGTATAACACCCAGTGCACCATGCAATATG